>NC_133373.1:7247546-7302504 GCF_049309525.1 Garra rufa | reverse complement strand
TGTCAATCTAGAAAGCATTTGATTGGACAAAAATCTGTGTAGTTCAGTATTTTATATTACATCTGTCAAAATTTAAAAGTACACTAGCATATAGATGAGCTCAAAGCTATGAACCACAAGCCACAAAACATTCATTTTGGTGTAATAATCGGGGCTTTAATAGCATAAAAACATTACTCAAGCTCGTATCTGCTACCCACAGACATCCTCTATTGTATTTTATTTCTGTCTTGTTTTATGCTTGTTGTTATCCCTCCAAATACAGCCCCCTCTTTCCAAACCACATTCATTGTTCTCAGTGCAGTGGTGCAGTTGACTTTGAAATGAATAAAAGGAAACTTTTAGCTAAATGAAAGAGAAAACCATGCCAATTGCATTTTGAACAAGCTCTCTTTTTTTCATCTGGCCAGAACTGTTACTTTTCTCACTTTTTTCACAGTTGCCCACTTTATATGCATTGAGAGTATAGTTACCCACACTGGATTTTGCTTTGTCAAGGTGACAGGATCTTGTTCTCTGTGTCAGCTAAGATTCCCATCAAGACTAGCGTCTCCTGGCAGAATATACTCCACTCCTCTGATCCCACAATTTTTCGCTCAGTCGAGCCAAGTCCAGTCCACACAACGCTGGGAGCTAAATCCACCTCATCCATCACAGCCAGACCTGATGCAGTCGGCACACACATATAGTGTATATGAGAAGGAACCAAACTAATTTCAAAGCCCTAACACAGGATCAGTTGTGAACTTTTTTAGGGATGTACAATATATCAGTACCATTGGTTATCAGCTAGTTTTGGTAGACACTAAATATTAAATTTTGTACTAATTTTGTAAAATGTCCTCACCCTCAGGCCATCCAAGATATAGATGAGTTTGTTTTTCATAAAAACAGATTTGGAGAAATTTAACATTACTTCGCTTGCACACCAATGGATCCTCTGCAGTGAATGGGTGCCATCAGAATAAGAGTCCAAACTGCTGATAATTAATTATCATTAATTATCGGCTTATCGATATTGTCCAAAACTTTAAAGTTCATTAAAGGGGTCATCGGATGCAAAACTCACTTTTACATGTTGTTTGAACATTAATGTGTTTTGGCAGTTTGTGTACACAACCACCCTACAATGAGCGATTGAGGTGTTCTGTTGTTGGATGTAATAATGAACATAGCAGTCGTCATTTACTCCCGACATCTGAGCCGCTTAAAAGGCAGAGGACAACGTTACTTTCGTTTTGTAAAGGAATGCGCCGATCCTGATCTACACATGCGTCTATGTTCATGTGAATCATTCGTGATGCAGCTTCACCCACAGCAGAAGTGAGAATAAGAGTTTTTTATGCATCTTTGCAAATGGCCTTTTTTTAAAATAATGTGCTTGTTGGCAAGTTACACCGATAAACGCAGCTAAATGCGGCTAAACACGGCTAAAGTAAACATTACAGCTCGTAATCCCTCAGCAGAGAGGGACGGGGTAAGCAGAGCTCATTTGCATTTAAAGGGCCCATGCAATAAAATGAGCTGATATTTTGCAGAGCTGATTTTGACAAGGTAAAAGGGTGTTTTTTTTTTACACTACTATTGAGAATTTTTAACCAAAGTATATTAGAGACTTTTCATTAAGACCCTGAAGAATCTTATGAACTTGAAACATATGTAAAATGGGCATCTGATGACCCCTTTAAAAATGTGTTGGTTGGCAAGTTTCGCAGCTAAACGCGGCTAAATTCGGCTAAAGTAAACATTATGGAACGTCATCTCACGGCAGAGAGGGCATTTAAAGGAACATGCAACAGAATAGCTCACTCTAAAAAGGGCTGATTTTGACAAGGTAAAAAGAGTGTTTTTTACACTACCATTGAGAAATTTTAACCAAAGTATGTTATAGACTTCTCATTAAGACCCTAAATAATAATATCAACTTGTGGAAAATGGACCCCTTTAAGACTTGTATGGCTTAATTTATTGTAAATGATGTCTCTTGCTGAAATCTGTAGTAGAAAACACATGAAAGATTTACTTCATTTAAAAAAAAAAAAAAAAATCACAATGTTTATACATATTTTGGACAATGGGGGGCACAGTTATTTCGATAACGTGATATAGTTGCACTCTTTGAGCTACTGGCGCTAACTGTTGCTATTTTTACCACAACACAACTTGGAAAATAAAATAATGATACAATGCCACATTGCGGCTTTTGCTTGTAATTGTCAGTCGACGGGCAACAAGAGAAGCGATGTAAGTCTTCACTGCTTTTCCAAGTGATAAGAAGAGGAGAAAAGAATGGGAAGATGCCTGTGGTTGAATAAAACTTCCTAAAGACCCGTGTCTTTGTTCTCTCTACTTTAGCCCTGATGCCTGAGCTTACAAACGGCATAGACAAGAAACGCTAGATGCCATCCTGGCAGGATGTAAACATGTCGACGCTTGTCATGACGCTGCAGCCACTAAAGGAGTTTGTTAGCATGGATTGACTCAATGTCCAGGGGCGTTTTGACTCCTTGTGGGAAAAAAATCAATGGTATGGCATTTGGTTTAAGCCTACTCTTATATCCATTACCATTTGTAAGCTCTTTCAGTAGCTGTGGTCATCGTATCAGTAGTTTATTTTCTGAGTGTTGTGGTAAAAATAGCAACAGGTAGTGCCAGTAGATCAGAGTGCCACCATTTGACGTCTGAAAATAATGGCACCCCCCCCCCCCATAGTTCAAAAAACACAATGAGGATTTTTTATATAAAGTAAATCTTTAATGCGTTTTCTACTACATATTTAAGTAAGAGACTTCATTTATGTTATATTAAGGCATACAAGTCTTAATACTTGGGGTTACTTACTTAAAAAATACAACAAAGTGCAGACACATGGCATTTAATTTTGAAAAAAAAAAACTTTAATGAAAAAGAAACTTATTTTTAAGTATTTATTTAGCCAGTGCTTTACAAATGGATAGCCGTTCATTGTACCTTTCAGCACATGTAAATCAGCGCTGCTCTGAAACGTTAGTCTGCTGTGGTTATATTCCAGTCAGTACAGAGTCTTTAACTGGGGAAGAAGAATCAATGGAATTCATTAAACCTTGATGGCCTCGTGTTGATGGACCTTTCGTCTGTTTCCTTTTACTACAGTAAATGAAATGTGGACAGCTTATTTAAAAATGCTGACCCTTGTGCTGACTAAGGACTTGAGCAGAATAAAAGGACTTGGCATAAACAGTAATGTTTAACTTAAAGAGCTCAAGCATATTAGCATAATAAGAGCTTACATGTTGACAGATGGAAGCAGCCTGTGGATGTCAACTAGCCAGCTGGCCTGTTCTGATATTTCAGGAATGTTCAGATTTCTATTTATTTTTTTGGTCGACAGGCATAAAATTTTCTGGCTTTTGCATTCTCTGCTTTGTGCCACTTCATTTACCAACAGACAATAGACGGTGAACGGCTCAGAGTCCAGGAATGTTCCAGACTCAGCTTTATCAATGGCTTGTTAGGCAATGATGAAAGGAAAGTCTGTATCAATTTAGCTCCATATGAGCATTTCTGAGAAAACAAAATTTTAATAAACAAAAAGCCAGACAATGCTTTCATTACACAGGCATTTAGAGCATTGCACAGCAGTTTGCTGAATAAAAGTGCTGCAGATTTGGAGTTGGTCTTTGCCATGACAATATTGGTTTGGCTCTCTTTGTGCTTTAGCGACAGTTTCCACTACAAGAAGCACATAATGCTCAGCTTCACTGTTAAAAGCATCTGCAATAGCATGTTATGTCCTGTTCAGTTATGACTAAAAAACAAAAAATTATACTTTTTTGACATCACTCTTTTATTAAGAGAGTGCTTTAGACATGACAAGGACCTTATTTTCCTCTTTTCTAAAAGAAAATGTGAAAAATTTTAAGATACACATACTGTGTATATGTGAGAGTAATATGAAAGAGAAATATATTCTTCCATTTGTGACCACAAAACCAATAATAAGAGTCATTTTTCTTTAAATGCGTTCCATTGATGTACGGTTTGTTAGGATAGGACGATATTTGGCGAGATACAACTTTTTGAAAATCTGGAATCTGAATGTGCAAAAAAATCTAAATATTGAGAAAATCACCTTTAAAGTTCTTAGTAATGCATATTACTAATCAGAAATTAAGTTTTGATTTATTTACGGTAGGTAATTTACAAAATGTCTTCATGGAACATGATCTTTACTTAATATCCTACACTGTAAAAAATTTGCTGTAGTTCTGCAGCTGGTTTCCAGTAACTTACTGTAGATTTTTAATTTATGTTATTTACTGGCAACAGTTTGTTCAAAGTTAAATGAACATTAAACATTAACAAGTCTTTGTCTTTACAGAGTAAAACTATAAAATAACAACCTACTGCAAAGCATTCTGGGAACCAGAAACCTTCATCAACCTTTTTCTGTTTTTTTCCTTCAGATTTTGGTTCCCAGAATGCTTTGCATGAGGCTGTTATTTTAGTTTTATTCTGTAAAGATAAAGACTTGTTAATGTTTAATGTTCAATTAACTTTGAACAAACTGTTGCCAGTAAATAGCATAAATTTAAATCTACAGTAAGTTACTGGCAACCAGCTGCCAGTAATACTGTAATTTCTACAGATTTTGTTTACAGTGTAATGATTTCTGGAATAAAAGAAAAATTGATTTTGACACATACAATGTTTTTTTTTTTTTTTTTTTTTTAGCTATTTATACAATACAAATTTTATTTTGTATCAATGAAAATTTTGAATTTTGTAATTTGTTTTAAAAGAATTAAAAAAGATAAACGTTGCATATTTATTTTTACAGCCATAGAGGTAAGTGTATGACTGCTGGCAGATGTGACCTGGAATCAGCAGTGACAAATGTGTTTTGATGAAAACACGTTAAGATGAGTAAGATAATTGACAGTATGAGAGCCTATATACAGCTTCAAATCAATCTTTCTAAAGCTTGTCAGCTGCATTGAGTGTATTGCATTACCTGTATTGAATGAGCAGTATGTATGAATTAAGAAGAGTAAAATGCATGTCTAAAAGTAGCCTGCTGCAGGGCATTCACATCATGCTGGATAAATGGAGAAGAAAAGCAGCTTAACACATCTTAGTCCTTAATGGACAGCACAGCATCCTGACTGACAACTCATTCATCATTTTCTTTAGCCTATTTAAAAAAATCTTCTGCATTTTTTTTCCTCTAGGGGATCTTGTTCATCCAGATGTTGTGCCTGAATTCAGGCATGCAAGTTTTGGGAATAAACTGCAAACTGTACTCTTGCAAAACTGAGGGTGATGCTGTAATTTTAATTACAAGGTCATGGAAAAAGTTGTAGTCCCTGGAGCCAAAGTGAAATTAATAGATGTTTATTATTTTGTTTCAGCATGGCTGTAGTGGTAGTGAAGCTCTAGTTTACCCACAGGTTTTTCAAACTATAATTATGTGTATCCTCTGGTGATAAATATTAATGAAACAAACTGCAAAACTGTGAAAACAACATTGTATTGTCTTGGGTGCGGCACTAAACGGCACTATTAGGATGATTTGCTAGCTTGCACAAATCTAATACATGATCTGATATTTAATTGCACTAATAACTACTAAATTGAGCTCTCAAACTTTCTTAAAGGGACTGGATATTATTTAATTATTTTTCTAACTTTATTCAGATGATTTACTCATCATTATTCTGTGGTATAAAAATAAATCAAGAAGATATTTTGAAAAAAATGTTTTTTGTTTATACAATGAACGTCAATGGTGTCCAAAAGTCTCAAGCCTGAAAAATTACAATAATAATTGCACAAATTAACATCTGTAGAGTTCAAATCAATTATCTGTCTGACATATCAGTTCTGACATAAACTCCAATGTGGTTAGTTACTTTATTGATTATCAGTGTTGCCAAGTCAGCGATTTAACCACATAATTGGGATATTTTAACAGTGTTGCCATGGGTTGTTTTTCATGTCTGCGGGTTGAAGTGACCTCAAAATAAAACGTGATATTTAGTCCCTGAAATGCTAATTTTAACAGAGGAACCCCACCAAAAAACGTGTATTTTATGCCCCAGAACGTTTTGAGTATTAACTGGGTGTGTTTTATTGTGAATACCTGGCAACCCTCTTGATTATACCAATTTTACATAATTTTTGTTTCTTGCAACTTTGGGACTCATTTGGATTTTTACATTATGGACAAAAGCAGCTAAAATATACTTCAAAATATCTTCGTTTTTTCCACAGAAGAAAAAAAACGTGTTTGAAGCAGCATTAAATCACAAGGGTCAGAAATAAAGAGGGCTTGTGGCAAAAATGCCACCAAAATGCCCTATAAATGCAAGACAAAGAGACAAAAATGTATAATTAAACAACGTATTACAGCTGTCGCTATTAACATAAAATGTGAAAATGAATTAAAAGTGTCAATTCGCGGATTTGCATTTACATTCACTCGCTGTTTGTGCAGCTTTGAGCCTTTAACCAATCAAACGCGTTTCTGTTGAAATTAGGAATGCATTGGCCAATCAGAGGCGCTTAGGTTAGTCAGCGCTTAAAACGCTGGAGCTGTTTGCGCACGCTCACAAATTCCATCATTATAATCAACACAGTGCAGATACGATATAAAATAAAATATTAATTTCGTAGCTTCAGTAATTATAACAGGAGTTTTTACATAACTTTAGCCAAGTCTAGCAAAAGTCATGGACTGAAATGTTTGTCTATGAGGCCAGAATGTGATGTGCCCAAAACGAAACTAAATTTTTTTTATTGTTTTTTATATTGATATTAATAATTAGCTTACAATATAAAGACTAATATTCTACAATAATGATTCTTGTCTTAATATTGCAGCCCTATGAGCTCCTGTTTTTTACATGTATAATTTTGATACAATTTTAAACAATTGTTAGTGTCAACATTGTAAAATATGGATTAAAGCAATTGGGTAAATTTAAGTATTTGACATTAAAGACAACATATGGTTTTTATAACAATAAGGTGATTATAAAAAGTGCCCTCACAAATTTAAAAAAATGGGCAGTCTTCAAATGGCAAAATTAAGTATTTGCAATACATGAAAGGGTATTGTTTGTTTCACTGAGCTCTTCAGGTGTTTTGCCAACATAGTGACTATGTTCTGTGGCTATTTTGTTGATAAATGCTTGACAAAACTAGAACAGACAGGGCAGCTGACGACAGCGGCACTCTAGTTAACTAACCTCCTCTTCCAGAATAGCTTCAGCACAAGCTTATTTTTGTCTTGCTATTGCTGCAAACCTTAGAAAACGGTGTACATTATTGTATTTGCATACATGGATGACTTTTAGCTTAAAAGAAAAAACTGTGAATAGGGACAGATAGTAATAGAGCAAGTGATTGAGAATGAAAGAAAGAAGAGAGAGCGCAGTGATCCAGTAAAGAAGGGTAAGTCCGTTCTTGATGAGTCGGCCATGGATGACGGGTGAATGACCCTTGCTAAATTTGATATGCAGTGTCATCAGTGAGATCTGACAGATGGAGATGATTTAATGCTTGTGAGGACAGTGGTGGAACTCCTCTTCTATTCGCCCTTTATCATCTCGGCCTGAGAGTTTAGTATAGTTTAGTACAAGTCGGTGCTGATTTATGTGACTGGAGAAGTTGGAACCTGCAGTTCTCTGCTCCTATAGATATAGGGAGAGAAGGAGATCTGGAGCCTATATGGGTGACAGAATTACCTAAAAACTCTGAAAACACACTTTCCACACTTACATTAAATCTTTTCTGATGCAACCTTACACCCTCAGCCTTACCCACAAAGTTTCACCACAGTTTCATTTCTGCGTTCCATACAGTATAAATAATTAAATAAAAAAATGATTTATTAAATAATTAATTAAAAAGAGAATAGAATATAATATTTTTGCAGAATTTGAAAATTACAGATTTATTCAAATTATTCTACTCAAATGATATCAACCTTGATTTTTTTGTCTTCACACATCACATTTCATATTTCATTTCAAGCAAGAAGCCTTCACTGTTGTCTCCTTGTACACAAGCAAGTACACTTACTTAAAATATTGTTTGGTGTGGTGGAAATGATGAGACAACTGCAGAACAGTTGTACATTTTGAAAAAAAAAAAATTCAAAAGTAAAAAAGTAAAACAATAAAATGTATACATAAGAGATATAAAGTAGCAAAATAGTAGCATATATAATATATTTATGCAACAGTTCTCTCTGGTCCTCAAATCTGATTGGCTAAGAAGAGTGCGATATTCTAATGATATCAATACTTCAACCATTTCACTGTTTATACACCACTACAAGTTTATAAATAATACTGTTTTTGCATCACAGAATATAGTTTTGAGACTAGATCTTCTGGAATTTGCACCTGGCTCTGATAACTCTATAGTGGTTAAACATGAGCTATAATTCATTTTTGGTAAATCTAACGGGCAGTCGTTGGTCTCATTAATCTATTATTTGTTCCAGAGCAAATAATTTTGGCGGCGGGCAAAATCTCATCACGTTACATTTTATGTAACTTCAATTCTGTATATCAGAGCGCTGCCTTTGTGCTTTTGACTGAATTGCCTAGCAACTTTTCTGATGGCTTTTGTTGTTGTTTATTAAATATTATTATTCAATAAATAATATTTTATATAAATAATAGTAGTATTTAATAATAGTGCTTAGTATTGCAAAATGATGTGTTTGTTTGTGATGGGGATTGTAGTTACATTCCACCATTAGATGTTGACAAGAGACATGAGTTTTTATGAGTGAGTCAGCAGTAAAACCTTTTATATTAAAAAAACTAAAATGAGATCGTAAACATAGAAGTTATTTACTTTCAACAACAACTTGTAAGACACAGCCAACAAATGCACTGAGCAGCACTATCATCAGAAATCACCCTTAACAGATGAAAGGATAGTACGACAAAGCTATCGCTTTCCTTAGTTGACATTCAAACTAATGTTTTATTGTGAATATGAGATTGAGCTGAAGAATGAATGGTGTATCATATGTATCAGATGCAGGTAATCACACTCTCATAAAACTCTACATAATACAGTAATAGAACAAGCTTTCAATGAAGCAGCTCAACATTCCTTCGTTACTAGTTCTAAAGTGACATTTTGAATTAGTAATAGAGGCTTGGCACCACTACTGGTGCCGATATACAGCCATATCTCATGTCTACTCGTGTGATATTGCGTTTATACAACAGTTTGATGACATGAGTATGTAAATACATTAGAAACAACAACAGAGCATCTTTAAAAACCCTCTTTTGTGCAGAACGACTTCCTTTCGCCACAGATTCAAATCTAAGTTTGACAGTTGAACAGCTGAGCACAAGACTCCATTACTAATTTCAAAATGTCACTTCAGAACTAGTAACAAAGGAACGTTGAGTTGCTTCATTGACAGCTTACTGTATTAAAAGCTCACTGTATTATGTAGAGTATTATGAGAGAAAGAGATAGACTGAGTGAGTGTGTTTACCTGCATCTGATACAGCATTTATTTTTCAGCTCAATCTCATTTTCACACTAAAACATTAGTTTGTATGACCGTTGAGGAAAGTGTTATCTTTGTCGCAAAGTTAAAATCCTTCAATCGGTTAAGGGTGATTTCTGACGACAGCGCTGCTCAGTGCAGTTGTAAGCTACGTCAAGCTGTTGTTGAAACTAGAAATAACTTCCATTTAAAACAATTTATTTTTTCCAGTATAAACGTCCTTAGCTCGTAAAAACAGTCTCTTGCCGCCATCACCATCACAAACACATGCACCTTTTCTCAATAATAAACACTATTATTAAATGCTAATATTTACATAAAATATTATTGATTGAATTATAATTTTTAATAAAAAACAGCCATTATAAAAGTTGCAAGGCAATTTAGTCAAAAGTACACAGGCAGCACTCTGATATACAGCATTGAATTTACATAAACATGATGAGATTTTGCCAAAACTATTTGCTCTGGAACAAATAATAGATTAATGAGACCAAAGACTGCAAGTTAGAGTTACCCAAAACAAATTATATCTCATGTTTAACCACTATAGTGTCATCAGAGCCAACGGCAAATTCCAGAAGATCTGGCCGGGGTGAGGCACTCTTGGACGGGTTCATGAGAGCTGAACAGCTGCTGATGGCCTGGAACTCACATTTCCGAAAACATTACGCAAATGTTCAAATAGATGTTATCTGCATTAACAAACTGCATATTTGTACTATAAACGAGTACATTCTCACCTGAAAACCTCTTAAAAATACATTCCGTGACACAAAAACAGTAATATTTTTAAAATTATGGATTGACATGACACTCACTGTGAGAAGTAACACAATTGTGATACAATTACAAACAGTGAAACAGCAGTTTCGAATCTAATATCGCACTCTTTTTAGCCAATCAGATTTGAGGACCAGATAGAACTGTTGTATAAATATATACAACAAATTAAGGGGACACTGCAGGCAAAAATGCTGTTTTTTCATGCACCTGTCAAATTTGAGATTTTGGGGTTTTTGGTTTTTCATAAAGTGTTTTTTTAGACTGGTGGAAAGAAAACATCCAAAAGACACTGTTAAGTGTTTCTTTTATAGCACTTTATCTATTTGTGTCAATAGATTTCAATTACAGTACATATTTTTAAAGGCCGTTTTCTCAAAATGAGTTTTTTCTCCTACACTGAGCCACAAATCTTCACTTCGGTAGCACTTACATGCACCAAACTTCACATTTGTATTCCTGTCTATATCTATATAAGTTTTTTACAGAGGGATTTGTTCATATATAATTTGCTTGATTTCATACAACATTTTATACATTAAAAAAGTTTTTTGTGAATCATGGAGTGACAAAATGAGATACCCAAAATCCCCTCTGTAAAAACTTTTGACTCTAATATGTTAATTAAACAAGAATTTTGAAACTGACTTGTTTAGATTTTTGTTCTAGAAATGTATGCAAATTAGCGCATATTTCTCTAAATAATGCCCCATTTGCATATTTAAATGTAACATTTTAGAAAACTTGCAATACAAAAAATATTTGCAGTTATCAATGTAATCAATCAACTGGGTAAGTAAGATCATAACTATTAGTTAATTTTTTTTACCCCATTCACCTGCAGTGTCTCGCCTTAAATTAGTTATTATAAAATTCATACCTGAGACATAAAAATGTAAAAAGGTGAAAAAAACACCCATATCTTGGGTTTATCCTCCACAAATGACCAAACAGAAGGCAAACACATTTCTGTACAAAAAAAAAAAAAAAAAAAAACCCCGTTGGCCGTGATGTAAGCCAGTGCTATGTTGCTGTTGCATGTATGACTGCACATTCTCAAAAGTACATTACACTTTCATGACACTTCAAGGTCTTAAGCTATAAACCACATGCAGAATATAAATGCAGGCATAGGTATTGAAAGTGCATTGCAGTGCTTTGTAGAGCTTAAAAAGTTTATTTCTTTTTGAAAAATTGAAGGAACAGAGTTTTAGTTGAGTCTCTTTGCTAGTCATGTACTTTGCTGGATTACTACATCACTCATTTGAATCTGGAAATGATTCTAGCCATAAAACAATGCTGGACATGGCAGGACATCACGAAAATCAATACAATACAATATTATACAATATATTATGTCATGTTTCTTTAGCCATTTTGCCTGATGGTGTGCTTTTGTTAGTAGTCCAGAGTTTATCAGCACTGCACTTACTCCAGCATCCCGCATAAAGAACCGAATGTGCGAGAGCTCACAAACTATAAACAAAGTTGATTTCCAGGAAGCGTCAGCTAATGACGATGAGGTATAAAACAGAGAGCAGCAGTCCATTTCTATTGCCTAAGGTAGACAGCCAGCAGTGCAGTGCTTCTAACACACAGCCTGTGAGTAACTCACTGAGCCATTGATGATTGGACGCTCTCCATTTCAGCTGCATCACTGCCATTGCAAAGCATTATTTAAAACAATGAATCTTTTAGGTGGTTCGTGCAACATGAAAAGTCAACATGTTTTGTTCTAGCTTCTATATTCTCTCCTGATTCATTATAAGCCAGGAGAAAAGAAATGCTTCATTGCAGCCTAACATTGTCATTTTTCATATACCCGCTGCTTGAGTTACAAATGTTTCTTATTTGGTTTAGCTGACATTGTGCATGTCTTTGTGAAGAACTTCCCAAAACGGTAATTATTTTTTCCACGCTGTAACACAGCTGAAGCTTTGCAGGTCTAATGGGAATTTAAGCTTCTGGAGGGGAATTGTTGAGACTGACTTTGGCAGGTTTGGACAAGATGTTTTCTGTTTCTCTGTGGGGAATAAACTGCAGGAAGCAGGAACATTTGGGAATCGGGGTTAGGGAGATTTCATGTCAAAAGGCGTCAGATCTGATTAGCAATAAAAGTTTCTTGAGAGAAAGGGGACAGAGAGGATACTTTGTGTAGGACACATTATTAAAGGAAGGAGAAAACATTCTATTTCACAATTTCACATCTATGTCCAGATGGAAAGATTGTTTTGGAAAATGATGTTTTAAAGATGGAGAGTTTATTTAGTCCACATTATTCTGCACAATTTTACAGCTGTTGACCAAATAAATTCCAATAAATGGACTTAATATTTTCGTTTCTACTGTGTTATTAGAAATAATAATAAATCATAATGTGTAAATCACACATCCCTCAAGAAAGCTAGAACTGAAATATCTCTGTAAATGAGCACAGAACAGAATCATATTAAATGACATTACATCTTTTTCAGTTTTATGCCACATGGTGGCAACAGTAACACATACAGTGTTTGACCTCTCAGTTTAATCAGTTGCTGATCTTACTGCGTAATATATCTATAAAGTCTTACTAAATACCACCATGCAGTCTCATTATTTTCACAAGCAGACAATGAAACTATATAAAATATATCTCGCTTCAATGATATGCAATTTGTAGGATCTTGCTGTCCAGATCAGGTTACTTTGAGGTTCAGTCTACATATATATATTACTAAATACAGTTGAGGTCAGAAGTTTACACCCCCCCCTTTCAGAATCTGCAAAATGTTAACTATTTTACAAAAAAAAAGGGATCATACAAAATGCATGTTATTGTTTATTTAATACTGACCTGGATAAGATATTTCACATAAAACATGTTTACATATAGTCCACTAGAGAAAATAATAGTTGAATCTATAAAAAAGACCCTGTTCAAAAGTTTACATCCCCTTGATTCTTAATACTGTGTTGTTACCTGAATGATCCACAGATGTGTTTTTTTTGTTTAGTGATAGTTGTTCATGAGTCCCTTGTTTGTCCTAAACAGTTAAAACTGCCTGCTGCTCTTCAGAAAAATCCTTAAGGTCTCACAAATTCTTTGGTTTTCCAGCATTTTTGTGTATTTGAACCCTTTCCAACAATGACTATGAGTTTGAGATCCATCTTTTCACACTAAAGACAACTGAGAGACTCATATGCAACTATTACAGAAGGTTCAAACACTCACTGATGATCAAGAAGGAAAAAAACATGCATTAAGAGCTGGGGGTGAAAACTTTTGAACAGAATGGAAAAAGTGTACATTTTTCTTACTTTGCCTAAATCTCATATTTTTGTCATTTAGTACTGCCTTTCAGAAGCTACATTAATGGTTACATGTTTCCCAGGAGACAAAATAAGTTAAATTTACCCTGATCTTCAAATTCAAAAAGTTTTCACCCCCCAGCTTTAAATGCACGTTTTTTCCTTCTGGTGCATCAGTCAGTGTTTGAATGTCTGTAATGAGTGCTCAGCGTCAAAAGTTTGATCTCAAAATCATACAGTCATTGTTGGAAAAAGATAAAATACACAAAAATGCTGGAAAACCAAAGAATTTGTGGGACCTGAAAGATTTTTCTGAGGGACAGCAGACAGTTTAACTGTTCAGGACAAACAATGGACTCATAAACAACCATCACAAAACAAAACAACAACACAAAAAAAAAGAAAAAGAAAAAAAAAATCACAGTATTAAGATTCAGGTGTATGTAAACTTTTGAACAGGGTTATTTTATAGTCTCTTGTTGACTATATGTATACCTCAATGTGAAATATATTATTCAGGTCAGTACAAAATAAACAATAACATGCAATTTTGCAGATTATGAAAGGGGATGTAAACTTTTGACCTTTTACTGTATATACACACAATGTAAGATTTTCATCTGATCTAAACAACAAAACGTCTATATTTGCATATCAATTAAGCAAGAAGATATATTTGACAGTTTTGTTGCCTGCTTGTGAAAATAAAATAAAAATATCTGGGATTCAAAAATCTTAAACTTGGAAACAAACAAGTTATTACATAAAATTAGGAAAATATTTCACACTTTCTAATTTAAAAAAAGCAACTCTAATCATGGGACTCAACGTAGCTCAACATTATCATCACGTGGACATCAGGTTTTTACAAAAATTACACACAGTTTGCATTAACAAAAGAGCAAAAGAAGGACAAACCAAATACTAAGACATTCCAAAATTCATGTTAATTTTCAATTAAATTCAGCGTATTCAAATTATTATACTGACAGTATTGTTTATAATTAAAAATGTGTTAAAAATGGCCATTTCACTACTTTTGGATCAGAATGTTAAGCACAACAGGTCTTTCAACTTTCTTAGGCAGAAATTGTTAATGTAATCTCTAGTTATAGATTTTCATAAATTTAATCAACCTCAGATTTACAATCACACGTAATCTTAGTTTAATACGCCGTTAATAAGAATCTGACTTTTGACATTTATCTCCCACTCTCTCTCATTAGCATAAAAATGTGTCATTATTTGCAGGAAATATCAAATATTCTCCTCTAATACGACTAATGGGATGAATGTAGCTTATTTATTAAGATCAGCGTGACGCAAGGTTTCATTTGGGGTTGTTTGGTTAGGCTTCCAGTTATGTTTATATAAACACCAACCACAAGCGATTAAAGTTCAATAAAGATGTAATATTAATATCATATTATGCAGCCATGGCTTCTGAAAGCATACTGCAGGACTGTGGCCTTGATTACAGCAAGGCCACCTGTACAAATGACCTTCATTTATGCAGGGGAGAGTGAAAGAGCATCTCTGCTCACTTATAGGCCTGCTATGATTAAAGCAATCAGTTTTCTAAATGTTAGTTATGTAAAAAATTAAAAAAAAAAGCATCCAGCTTATGGGCGAGACTTCCGGTTCATTATCCGCTATAGGGAAATAATGAAAAGAACTGTTTGAACTATAAACCAGTGTGCTCATAATTAAAATAATATGGTAAAACACACGTATTTGTAACATCAAGCAGCAAAACGACTATTTTGTGCAGCTAAAAATAGATAGATGTGGATGAGACCGAAAGCCAGACCCATAAAATGTACAAATGTCCATGTTACTGGAAAAAATAAAGTTGGTATAAAAAAAAAAAAAAGCAAAAAAGGCTTTCATTACCATACAATTCTGTATGCTAAAGAGTTCTAAAGAGTGCTCTAGGGAATGGATTTGTCTTCCTGTTCACTGCTTCTTTGAAAATAATGTGTAATGGTCCCGTAATGATTGCCGGCATCAAAATTTGTTAAATGGACAGAGAAAAAGAAAGGCATGAAAGGAGGAATGCAAATAAAGTAATATGTAAGACTAGTGGCGTATGGCAGCAAGTATAACAGCCTAAGATATGTGTGTCATATATATGTCCAATTTCATGCGCTGATAGTAAATATGCACATATGTAGGCTATTTACACTTTGAATATATATAGCATATTTGCAAATGTGATTTGCAGGGGACAAGTTCATGCAAAACAAATTTACACTTTGTTTGCAAACGCTTGCAGCAAATGTACTGTGGCGACTAAATGGAGGAAAGGAAACGCAAATCTAATTTGTCATCTAAATGGGCTGAATATTTAGATTCCGACAGTAAATAGAGATGGAAATGAATGGGGCTAACCACAAAAAGCAATCATATTTTGAATGAAAAGAAACTCTGACGACAAAGTCCACACTCAATTCATCAGTTATAATAAGCACAAGAGTTTAAGCTGGTAATCAAAAATCTATTGTCACTCACATCCTTTTGGCTGTAGAGCACAAAGTGGTCTATAAAGTAACAGTGAGGCGAAAGTGTTAAAGGGATAGTTCACCCACAAAATGAAAATTACCCCATGGTTTACTCACCCTCAAGCCATGCTTAGGTGTATATGACTTTCTTCTTTCAGACAAATACAGTCTGAGTTATATTATAAAAAGGTCCTGGCTCTTCCAAGCTTTATAATGGCAGTGAAACGGGTTTAAGATTTTAAAATCCAATAAAAGCGCATCGATGCATCCAAAAAATACTCCACACGGCTCCAGGGAGGTAATAAAGGCCTTCTGAAGCGAATCGATTCGATTTTGTAAAAGAAATGTCTATATTTAAAACTATATTTAAAGACGGAAGCTAGAGATTATGGTTTATAAAGTTTCAAATATGCATATTTTTCTTACACAAACCCATTGTTTCACTTCAGAAGGCCTTTATTAACCCCCGGGACCCATGTGGAGTACTTTTTGTGATGTATAGATGCACTTTATTTTACTTCAAAATCTCAACACCCATTCACTGCCATTATAAAGCTTGGAAGAGCCAGAACATTTTTTTTTTAATGTAACTCCG
Organism: Garra rufa; assembly: GCF_049309525.1. Classification (NCBI taxonomy): domain Eukaryota; kingdom Metazoa; phylum Chordata; class Actinopteri; order Cypriniformes; family Cyprinidae; genus Garra; species Garra rufa. The sequence goes on along the minus strand of NC_133373.1, from coordinate 7,285,808 downwards.
ATTGTATTCGTCTATACACCTATGGCTTGAGGGTGAGTAAATCATGGGATGATTGATTTTATGGGTGAACTATCCCTTTAAGAAATTCAGAAACCTAGAGAGCCAAGACGGGTCGACCACTAGCTCATCTGGTGGATAAACTTTAAAAGACAATCAGTCTTGTGAACTTCAGCTGACCATCTTACAGCAGCCTATATAAAAGAGAGAGCATCTCCAGATCAGGACCACCCTGAGGCAATGGAAACCCACTTTCATCCTCAGAAAAAAAAAAAAAAAAAAAAAACAGACTGTGAGTTAACAAAGACTTCTTTTTTTCTAGGGAAAAAAAGATTAGTGTTTTCCTTAAAGGTATTGTAGTTTACCAAAAATTCTGTCATCATTTAGTTATTTTACCTAACTTGTACCAAACTTGTATAACACAAAATGCGTATTTTTAACTGAATATTCTAAGTGCTATTTTCCATTTACTGTTGCTACAACAATGGGGACAAAAGACACAATTTCAAGTCTTCTGAAAACTTGCAAAAACTTTGTGTGAGGAACAGAACAAAAAGCCCAGGCTCCCTGCAAAAACATGCCTGTGGCGACATTTCTGCAAATGATTTTACATTGCTTGCATGTTTCACAACACTTCCAAAGTAAAATGAGTGATCCAGTGAGTGGAGCTGCAAGAATATTCAGTTTTTTTCTAAACAGATGAACGTGAATCTGGCAACTTTGTATTACTTTGTTTGCTGCACTAAAAAGTTAATGTAAGCTAAGTTAATGTACTTAATAAATTAATTAAGTACATTAACTTAGTCTACATTAACTTTTTAGTTAACATTTAATAAATTAATGAAGTACAATTAATAAATTATTAACTTTTTAATTAATTAATAAAATGAATTAATAAAGCCTTTATTAATCGTTAATATGCGAATCAGTTTGAATGAACAATATAATGACGTTAACGGGAAGACTAAATGAAAAAAATAAGTAAACAACTCACATATATAACCACTTATTAAAGTTATGTAAAATTGGCATGAAAACATGATCTGTGGGAGATTTACGCGAGTAATCAGCTTGGTGAAATTTAAAGTAAATCTCTTTGGCTGTGACCAATAGTTAATGAGCTTCGATCACTGATGATCTGAAAAATGTAAAAATAGTTAAAAGTTAGCTATTAAAAACAATAGCTAAACATAAGTTCACAAATAAAATATGTTTAAATTGTTACTTGAAAAATAAAAAACACTAACTTGATGAGATTCATACTTGGCTTTAATAAACAGAATATTGATTACATTGTTAATGTAAAGATATAAAATATATATTTTTTTCTGTTTTCTGTTATCTAAACAAAAAAAATGTGACTGAGGCATGAATTTAAATTTTGACCACTGCTGTAATTTGTTTAAAAAGGAACAAAGTAGATGTTACAGTGTCTCCATGTTCATTTTAGCTAGAAACTGCAGTGAATTATATGTAGTTCATGGAGTTTTGCAAAATGCAGAGCGAGACACATTTCTACCAAGTTCAGCTCATTCGGTCATAAGGACTGTAAAATAGAAACTGAGGCATCAATGTAGCTACATGAATAAATGTGTCTGGTGGCAAAATTGTTCAGACTGATTTATGTGTTTTTTAAAGGCAGATTCTAAATGAACATTATTTACTCTGTAGATTTAGAGCCTCTAAATAAAGTGCTAGATGTAGCACTACCATTGAACTCAATACTATTATTCTCCTTTCATGAGTGGAACATAAGTGGGCCAAAAATAAATCATCCAGGGCTAGTTTTAGAAAGTTATCCAGCTTCACTATAGAGCCATTATGTGTTAAACAATAGTGTATTTTTTATAATTAACGAGGTTGCTATGTGTGTAACCAATAGTTTGTGTGCAAGCACTTCACTTTGTGTGTGTCTTTCTGTCTGAGGTAAAGTATTAATTAAATGAACAAGTGCATGGTGAGCTTTCATTTGTAACTCTGTTATATAAAAGGGCGAGTTTTAATTCCTCAGTTAATTAGGTTGAAATCCTTAACTACACAAAGAAGCTCATTATCGCTGTAAGACATTTTAAAATTCAGTAATAAAAAATGGTTGGCCACTTGCACAATATGAGCTAATGCTGATACAATGCTAAAGATGAAAATGTTGTACTGGCCATATGTCCACTATAAATGTATGTACTGTATATTACACTGCTGCCACACAGATCTAATAGAAACGTGATTTCTTTCTCAGCTGTTTACCTTTACTGACATAACCAACTGTTTTTGTAACTTGTGTGTTTTTAAAACAAACATGTGTGTATTTGACAGTTTAAGCACAATAAGACATGAAAGAGACATGATTTAGCGCAATAGACATAATAATATGTTTGTTAGCAGAGCATCTGAGGTCCAAGCTAAAGGCAGAGCCCTATTCTGGAAAAGGGGGCGGGGAGCAGAAGCTCATTTGCATTTAAAGAGTCATGCATAAAAATGTGTTTCTGGGGGACACCTAAGACTTATATTATATTTGTAAAAACTGTATAATAGGTCTTTATTAAATAAATTAATACTTTTATTCAGCACAGATTAATTAAATTGATCAAAAACGACAGTAAGACATTTGTTTATATAAAGATTTCTGTTTAAAATACATTTTTAAAGCTTTAAAGAAAAAGTGTGGAAAGCATTACACTTTTGTTACAATGTTTCTTGTGCATCAAATCAGCATATTAGAATGATTTCTAAGACACAGTAACATAGTCAAAATACATTAGTCTGAATGTAAAGACTGAAGACAAGAACATACGACTGGACCTCCTAAATGCATCTTGCCGCATAAAACTGATAAACTATCTTGCTGGTTACAGCATCACACAACCTTTTTCAGTTGATTCACATTGCACTTGGTGTTTATAGTCCAGTGAGGAAATCCGTCCAAACCGCTATCCGTTATCAGGCAGTGGAATGCTTCCATCTTAATGGCTTTAGATTAATGGAGCTCGTGGGTCTGCCAGTGGACAGGGAGCTGCACTTTCAGATCTAGCGCTTAAGCAGAGATCCAGAGTGGACATAAATCATGGCTACCTGTAAGACTGACGATAAAGTAAGCATACTTCCATTTCTAAACAAAAATGGTGTGGAAACGAGTGAGACAACCACTTTTCTGAGGTTTACAACCCCAGACCTTTTTCACTGTTTGCTAAGGGAAAAAAAATGCCCTATATGAAAAATTGTTTTTCATGTGTACATGAAATGAGTCTGTGTAATTGCTGATACACTTGCTCAATATTAGTAGTCTCGTCACAATTGGCTCTCCTGCACGAGCAGTGTTGGGAAAGTTCATTTTCTACATGAACTAGTTCAAAGTTCAGTTCACACATTTTAAAATGAACTAGTTCAGTTCATAGTTCATAATTCAAATTTTTTGAACTAAGTTCGCAGGTTCCAAAATGAACTAGTTCATAGTTCTTTTATTTTTATGCGGAGTTGCTTCTTGAGACCCGACGGGCACAGTTTACACAAAAAGGTAAGATTTTTCCCACCTGGATCATCACTGACCTTTTCAAAAAATTATTTTAAGTGGACATATGAAGTTTCATTCATCATTGAGACAGAAGTAGTGCCGCTGCCTTCATCGGATTTTGCCTCTATTCATTTTTCGCAATTTGATGACGCATGCGCGGTGCGACTCTGTGGTGGCTGGTGTTGCCAGATCTGGTCTTTTCCCCTATATAATAAGGCCCGTTGTAGATTGTGTTGTAGCAGTTGTAGCCTAGATATTGTGCAGTCAGTGGTTATAGCCGGGATTTTGCCTGGCTCCATAGAAATCTGGCACTCTCTAGAACAAAATTGAACTACGAGAGAACGACGTTCATAAACGCCAGAATGAGCGCGTTCACGTTCACGTTCATCAGGCAGATATACAGCACGTTCAGTTCACGTTCACCCAGAATATGAACGAGTTCATGAACGATCGTTCAATGAACTCGTTCAGGCACAACACTGTGCACGAGACATTAACATTTGAGCAGTCTCTCTTAGATTCCCGCTTGAAATTAATTTTGAAGTTATAAATTATGCCCCGAGTTAATTGAATGAGCGTTTCAGAAACGCTAATAGCAAACGTCTGCAATCTACACATTCGAAGTGACTAGAAAAAGGCTGTTATTAATTTACAATATGTGCTGTAACTAGCTGTTCCATCATCTTTCTCTCTAAATAATTTGTCATCCACGTTTTATCTTCTCTGTAACATTCCTTAGGCTTTCATAATTCATGAATATTTAAATAATTTAGAAATTTCAAACTTTGGAATTTATCTAAACCATAGAAAAGCAGATTTGTTAATAACAGCACTGAGCAGTATGTGGTTAAAGAAGACGTTTACTTCAGAACAAAAATGTACAGATAACTTACTCACCCCCTTCGTCATCCAAGATGTTCATGTCTTTCTTTCTTCAGTCGTAAAGAAATAATGTTTCCTGAGGAAAACAATTCAGGAATGTTGTCCATATAGTGGAATTATATGGTGCCAGCGAGTTTGAACTTCCAAAATGCAGTTTAAATGCAGCTTCATAGGGCTCTAAATGATCCCAGCCAAGGAAGAAGGGTCTTGTCTTTGTTTTGTTTTTAATGCTGTTTCATGCATATTAAGTTATTTACACTGATAAAGAGTTGGATTCCCATGCTAAACACAGCCAGAGTTTCAAAAAACGATTTGGACGTATAACAGACTATTTCTGTGGCAAATACACACTTCTGGGTTTCTTATAAGTTTCGGAAAGTTTTTTTCCATCATGGCTCTTCGTGATGTCCTGAAGGGTGGAACTCCTTTTATGGGCATTTCTCTAGGAAAAACGCGCCCGCGCACATATAGACCAGAGAGAGCACAAGAGCGCGCCCATCACCGCTTTTCATTCAGCTGCACGGGACTAACTCGGGAAGAATGTCTCTAAAGAGGTGTGGTTTTGGATGATACTGAAAGATGTAGCGGTCCCAGGTATAAAAAATCCCGTTCATAATTCAGAACTGCAGCTGGTAAGTGAAACGACATCAAATCTATGTGTTTTGTTTGCAATCGGTGAGCACTCGCTCGTCAATCTTTAGCTCCGCCCACAGCGTGCCTCCAGGAGCTCGGCTGTTTTCGGAGAGAATCGTAAAGCTGTATTTTTCTTTTGTAAATATGATAAAACTTAAGACTTTTTGGAGATATGAAGGATACAGTACTACTCTATAGGTACTCAAGATTAACATGAAATGAAAGGGTGAAACTGTGTGTGTTATGCCCCCTTTTAATTTACAATTTATATACTTTTTAACCTCAAATCCCTGTCTTGTCTAGCTCTGCAATGTGCATGCATACTCGTGTACTCCGGTTCAATACAGTTAGGGTAGGTCGAAAAACTGTCATCTCATTTTCTCTCCAACTTCAAAATCATCATACATTGCCGTTTTACCTTTTTTTTTAAAGGGGGTTTGACCTTCTTTGCATATTCACTTGGGTCGGTACTTCTGCAGCATTGTAGAACAATTTTGAAGTTGGAGGAGAAAATGAGATGCACGTTTTTTGACCTACCCTAACTGTATTGAACCGGAGTACAGTCGTGGCCAAAAGTTTTGAGAATGACAAAAATATTAGTTTTCACAAAGTTTGCTGCTCAACTGCTTTTAGATCTTTGTTTCAGTTGTTTCTGTGATGTACTGAAATATAATTACAAACACTTCATACGTTTCAAAGGCTTTAATCGACAATTACATGACGTTTATGCAAAAAGTCAGTATTTGCAGTGTTGGCCCTTCTTTTTCAGGACCTCTGCAATTCGACTGGGCATGCTCTCAATCAACTTCTGGGCCAAATCCTGACTGATAGCAACCCATTCTTTCATAATCACTTCTTGGAGTTTGTCAGAATTAGTGGGTTTTTGTTTGTCCATCCGCCTCTTGAGGATTGACCACAAGTTCTCAATGGGATTAAGATCTGGGGAGTTTCCAGGCCATGGACCCAAAATTTCAACGTTTTGGTCCCCGAGCCACTTAGTTATCACTTTTGCCTTATGGCACGGTGCTCCGTCGTGCTGGAAAATGCATTGTTCTTCACCAAACTGTTGTTGGAAGAAGTTGCTGTTGGAGGGTGTTTTGGTACCATTCTTTATTCATGGCGTGTTTTTGGGGAAAATTGTAAGTGAGCCCACTCCCTTGGATGAGAAGCAACCCCACACATGAATGGTCTTAGGATGCTTTACTGTTGGCATGACACAGGACTGATGGTAGCGCTCACCTTTTCTTCTCCGGACAAGCCTTTTTCCAGATGCCCCAAACAATCGGAAAGAGGCTTCATCAGAGAATATGACTTTGCCCCAGTCCTCAGCAGTCCATTCGCCATACTTTTTGTAGAAGATCAATCTGTCCCTCATGTTTTTTTTGGAGAGAAGTGGCTTCTTTGCTGCCCTTCTTGACACCAGGCCATCTTCCAAAAGTCTTGGCCTCACTGTGTGTGCAGATGCGCTCACACCTGCCTGCTGCCATTCCTGAGGCAGCTGAATCCTCTTTAGGAGACGATCCTGGCGCTTGCTGGCCTTTCTTGGACGCCCTGAAGCCTTCTTAACAATGCAGTGGAAAGTTTTTATCGGGATTAAGTAAATTTTCATGGCAAAGAAGGACTATGCAATTCATCTGATCACTCTTCATAACATTCTGGAGTATATGCAAATTGCTATTATAAAAACTTAAGCAGCAGCTTTTCCAATATTTATGTAATTCTCAACTTTTGGCCACGACTGTACACAGATGCATGCACATTACAGAGCTAGACAAAATGAGCATTTGAGGTTAAAAAGTATATAAATTGTATATTTTTTGTTCTAGAAGTGATTCATTGATAACGAGCCTCTAGAAGAAATAATAACATAAAAACACAGCCCTGCGTCATGGGTAATGCCGGTCCTGATGTTGAAATAAGGGTTATCGAATCAAAGCTCACTAAGGCTCAGCAAGTGTAATTATAGCTCAGAATGAGTTACATCGCTGCAATGAGTCATGCTGAGAAGTCTAGCATATACCCTAAATTCAGACTTAATTTGTTTATTAAAAATCTAGTTACAAAAATCATTATGGCACTAGTCAGAAATGATCTAATAGGAGGTTCATTAACTGAAGGGCTCAGGTCTCCTGAGTCAACATTCAATTTTAATGGCTCGAGCTTAATAAAATCAACTGTGAAGAGAAATCACAGTTCATGCACTGATGATTGTAAAATGGCCACAATGTCCAGTGATGTAAAAGTTTAAACAAAAATGCAAAAGGCAACCAGGTCATAAGGCTTTTCACCCTATTGTGATTTTAAACCCCAAGCAAAGGTCGTAAAAACAGTGCACAATAAAGAGGAATTTAAAATGAGTGGTTAGCACTGCTTTTAAACCCGGGTCATGGTGCCAAACATGTGGTTTTGGTATCTTACAGCAAGTTGTTTAACAACAGTCAACAAATCATTAAATGTGTCTTTGCTTTCCTCGTTAAATATTCCTGGCCTTAAAACAGCATGTGAAAGTGAGTGAGTGTATGCTTTTACTGTCGGGTAAATAAAAAAAAAAAAGGAAAAATCAGAACAAGGACAGCATGATCACGTGTCAATGCCTGATCAAAAGTGCACATTATTTTGTCTTTGAAATATGGTTAAAGTATGTACTCATTGTCTTTCTTTCTTCAGTCGAGAATAAATTACATTTTTTGAGGAAAACATTCCAGTATTTTTCTTCATATAGTGGACTTCAAATTGCAATTTCAATGCTGCTTCAAAGGGCTCTACACAAGCCCAGCCAAGGAATAATGGTCTTATCTAGCAAACGATTGGTCATTTTCTAAAAATATATACAATTATATACTTTTTAAAGTTTTTATTCAGTCAATGTTAGTGACCTCATAAATCTGCAAATAAGAATGTACAGTCGTGGCCAAAAGTTTTGAGAATTACATAAATATTGGAAATTGGAAAAGTTGCTGCTTAAGTTTTTATAATAGCAACATCAGATGAATTGCATAGTCCTTCTTTGCCATGAAAATTAACTTGATCCCGAAAAAAACTTTCCACTGCATTGTTAAGAAGGCTTCAGGGCGTCCAAGAAAGTCCAGCAAGCGCCAGGATCGTCTCCTAAAGAGGATTCAGCTGCGGGATCGGAGTGCCACCAGTGCAGAGCTTGCTCAGGAATGGCAGCAGGCAGGTGTGAGCGCATCTGCACACACAGTGAGGCCAAGACTTTTGGAAGATGGCCTGGTGTCAAGAAGGGCAGCAAAGGAGCCACTTCTCTCCAAAAAAACCCATCAGGGACAGATTGATCTTCTGCAAAAAGTATGGCGAATGGACTGCTGAGGACTGGGGCAAAGTCATATTCTCCGATGAAGCCTCTTTCCAATTGTTTGGAGCATCTGGAAAAAGGCTTGTCTGGAGAAGAAAAGGTGAGCGCTACCATCAGTCCTGTGTCATGCCAACAGTAAAGCATCCTGAGACCATTCATGTGTGGGGTTGCTTCTCATCCAAGGGAGTGGGCTCACTCACAATTTTGCCCAAAAACACAGCCATGAATAAAGAATGGTACCAAAACACCCTCCAACAGCAACTTCTTCCAACAATCCAACAACAGTTTGGTGAAGAACAATGCATTTTCCAGCACGATGGAGCACCGCGTCGTAAGGCAAAAGTGATAACTAAGTGGCTCGGGGACTAAAACGTTGAAATTTTGGGTCCATGGCCTGGAAGCTCCCCAGATCTTAATCCCATTGAGAACTTGTGGTCAATCCTCAAGAGGCGGGTGGACAAACAAAAACCCACTAATTCTGACAAACTCCAAGAAGTGATTATGAAAGAATGGGTTGTTTTCCGTCAGGATTTGGCCCAGAAGTTGATTGAGAGCATGCCCAGTCGAATTGCAGAGGTCCTGAAAAAGAAGGGCCAACACTGCAAATACTGACTCTTTGCATAAATGTCATGTAATTAAGCAATAAGGTACGAGAGGCCGTGCTGTATCATGAATAAATCACGGCTGAAGGGCGTTGTTCAGCTGTGATTTATTCATGATACAGCATGGCCTCAAGTACCTTATTGCTTTTATAAAACGGTTACCACACAATAAAAATATTAAAATCAAAAATATATATTAATTTATATATATTAAGTTGTACGTTTTCATAAAGTAAAATCATTAACTGCCTTCCACTGTAAAAAGTAGTCCCTAACTGCTGCAGCTGTGTTTACGTTGCTAAGGGTGGTTGCTAAGGGGGTTCAATGATACACAAAACCGTTGAGTGAAGCGGTCATAGCAGTGCCGTATCATGAATACGACACAGCTGCTGACCAATCAGAATTGAGGAATGGAACTAACCGTTTTATAATTGTCGATAAAAGCCTTTGAAACGTATGAAGTGCTTGTAATTATATTTCAGTACATCACAGAAACAACTGAAACAAAGATCTAAAAGCAGTTGAGCAGCAAACTTTGTGAAAACTAATATTTGTGTCATTCTCAAAACTTTTGGCAACGACTGTAGATGCAAGTCAGTGAAATCTTGAAATCAGAAAGATGTGATGTACACTATACGTCACTAAATATTGTGTATCATGAGTGAATTAAAGCAAGAAAAGGTTTTCTTAACTCCAATGACCCAGAGATGAAACAAAGGCTTTTCCCCTAGACATTAATCACCTTATATAACAAGCTTTCTGCTTCTCCAGGTCAGTGTGAAGACCAGGAATCTAGAAGAAAAATCACATGTTCTTAAATTAAATGCTTTTAACTTCAAGACAATCAATGCCTTTTTGCTGGACCCACACCTACACAATTAATTAATAACTATAGCACTGTAGACAAAGTAGCAGAGATCCAATTAAATGGTGACTTTGCAAAAAATACGAGCCAAAATGAATGCCAAAATATTTAGCTTTTAGGCCCTGGCTGTAATTTTGCAAACAGCTGACTCTTGTAAATGGCTGACATGCTTGAGAAATCTGGAGAGATGTGTGACCTCCGCAGCATCTTGCACACCGGTGGCTGTGGATTGCTGAGCTGTGGCGTGGGAGTATAATTCATCTTAACATACACTTTCAGAGGTTAATCAGGCTGAGTTAGACCACGTCTGATAAATGATGCAACACTCTACCTATTTGAACTGTCCTGGGGATCAATGCAATCGATTACGAGAGTAATGCGGGAGGATAGTTTGGACGGGTGCCTTTGAGCATGTCCCCTGTGATAACACATGCAATGAACCTCCATTCAGGAGGAAAAGCAAATAAGTCACACTGAGCTGTGTGACATGCAGGAACAAGCCATGATTCAGACAACTAATGGATTTCTAATCTAAACTGGAAAAATTATCTCTGAATCAAAGTTGTGTTTCTAAATGTAACAGAGAAAAGAGATGACTTATGAACTGGGCCAAAATGTTTTTTATGCTTTAAGATAATTTTATTATGTTCATCATTAAGGCCTTTTAGGTGCATCTGTATGGAAGCCTGTTTTCACCACTGAATAAAACATAAAGCTAATTGTGACTTTTTAAATCTCACAATTTCTTGCAATTGCAAGAAAAAGGTCATAATTACGAGATATAGCTAAACCCAGAATCTCAAGTTTATATCTCGCAATTCTAACTTTTTTCTTGTAACTGCAAATTTACACTGTGCAATTTTTACTTCTCAGAATTTGCAGGATATAAACTCACAGTTGTGAGAAAAAACTTCACTGAATTTGCAATTATGACTTTTTTTTCTCAGATTTGCAAGTTTATGTCTCGCAATTGTTACTTTGAGTATCTATATATTATGCAATTCTGAGAACACAGTTGTGAGAAATAAGGCGAGATATAGCTGAACTCACAATTTTGAATTTTTGCAATTCTGAGAAAAAAAAATTATCACGAGATTACGAGATATAAACTTGTGATTATATGACGTTCTTTCCTGCGACTTCGAGTTTATACAGGTATCACGCAATTCTAAAAAAAGTCAAAATTGCAAGTTTAGCTATATCTCGTAATTTCTCTTGACAACTGTGTGTTTATATTACGCAGTCCTGAGAAAAAAAGTCACAATTGCGAGATATAAACTGATCTGAGAAAAGTCATAATTGCGACTTTATATTCCGCAATTCTGAGAAGTAAAAATTGCGCAAAATAAATTTGCAGTTATGAGAAAAAAGTCTGAACTGCGATATACAAACTCGCAATTACCAGAAAAAAAGTCAGAATTGCAAAATGTAAACTTGAGATTCTGAGTTTAGCTGTATCTCATAATTATGACTTTTTTCTCTCAGCTGTGTGAGTATATATTATGCAGTTTTGAGGAAAGTCACAACTGCGAGATATAAACTCACAATTCTGAGAAAAAAAGTCACAATTGTGAGATATAAACTTGTAATTCTGAGAAAAAAGTTACAATTGCAAGATAAAAATTTGCGATTCTGAGGAAAAAAGTCAGTAGTGAGTTTATATTAGTATAAACTCCCAATGAGAAAAATGTCAGAATATAATCGAAATTCTGAGAAAAAAGTCAGAATTGTGAGATATAAACTTGAGATTCTGAAAAAAGAAGTCATAATTGCAAGATAAATTTGTGATTCTGAGAAAAAAGTCAGAATTGTGATATATAAACTCGTGATTCTGAGAGAAATGTTACAATTGTGAGATATAAACTTGTGATTAAGAGAAAAAAAGTCACAATTGCGAGATATAATATCAAGATTCTGAGAAATAAGTCAGAATTTCAAGATAAATTTGTGATTCTAAGAAAAAAGTCAGAATTGCAATATATAAACTTGTGATTCTGAGAAAAATGTTACAATTGCAAGATATAATACTGCGATTCTCAGAAAAAAAGTCAGAATTGTGAGTTTCTTGCAATTCTCACTTTTTTCTCGCAAGTGCAAGTTTATATCGCAATTCTGAGAAGTCAAAATTGCACGGTATGGTACGCAATTACGAAAAAAGTCACAATTTTGAGATATAAACTTGCGATTCTCAGAAAAAAGTCAGAATTACAAGTTTATATCTTGTAATTTTGACTTTATAACTCACAATTGCAAGTTTATATCTTGCATTTGAGAAAAAAAGTCAGAAATGTGAGATAAAAAGTTGAAATTTCTTTAAACTTTTTTTATTCAGTGGCAGAAACAGGCTTGTATACATCTGAGAGGAGGAAGTATGAGGATATTACTAGTGTGAAATGAGTTATATAGCTTTAACAGTAAATAGCTTTCGAGGTGAATGGCAGTTTTGTGACCTGATTAACAGCATTTATGTCTGTTTGGTGTTTTCTCATGTGTTTTCAGTAAACAAGCTGCATAGATGAACTCAATATGAATACAATTTGTGTTTTTTTTGGGGGGGAGAACTAGTGAAAGAGCCAGAGGAAAGAATCAAAGGCACTACATCTACAACATTTAACATTTAAGACAATTATAAAAAGGCATAATATCATACGTCTAGACTTGAAGCTAGCTTCTTATAAGCAGTTTAAAATGAGCATACAAACAGCCCAAAGTGAGGTTAGTCCTTCCATGTCCTTCCTCTCCTCTCTCTCTGGACAGCTGCTACAGGCTCAGCGATTGGCAACAGCTGGTGAATAGGTCCATGACCACCTTCATCACGGAAACAGCCATGCATAACCCTGATCCAGAAGCTGGCTGGGAGCCTGACAAAGTCATGCCACACAGATCTGTCTGATTCTATAGACATTTATTTATACCCTGACAACACTAGGCTGCTGAGATGAGCTGGATTGTGACTGAAAGAGGAACAATTGCAGCATTGATCTCTATGGCACTTCATCCATCCATGCATCCATTTTCCAAACTGTTGTCATGTAGGGATGCTGGAGTTTATGCCACTGTCTCGGACCATAGGCAGGGAAACACCCTGAATAGATGGCCAAATATTGCCATCCATTGAGTTTTTTTTTCTAGGTTTAAATTAGATTTAAAACCATGTTCAATGCAATGCAAGTTGGTTAAAATGCTCTTTTCTATCAGTTCGTCATCAGTCACTGAATTACTGCTGCCATGATCAATAAAAAAAGAAGTACACAAATTTTGTTTACCACCTGCTTTCCACAAGCAGTGATAGCACAACAAATTGTGCCAGACAAAAAGTGCTGAGCTTTGTGAACAGAGCACAGTCTGTTATAAAACTACAGTAATTTAGAAAGAAAAGAGATGTGTTTGGGCCAAAAGAAAGAATAGACTCCTCCTGGTTACAGCTGGTTAGTGAAAGAGATCAGTGTTGAAGTGCTGTGTTCAAAAGTCTAGTTAGTGAGTAAGACCAATACTGCAAAAGTGACACAACTTAGTCCGGGGGCAGCCGTGGCCTAATGGTGAGGGAGTTGGGCTTGTAACTCTAAGGTTGCTGGTTCGATTCCCACACCGGCCGGATTTGAAGGTGGGGATTGTGAATGAACAGTGCTCTTTCCGCCTTCAATAGTGCAGGCACTGAACCCCCAGTTGCTGGAGCAATGGCTGCCCTGTGTGTGTGTGTGTGAGTGTGTGTGTACCTGGTATTCATCATGTTGTGGGGACCAAACGTCCCCACAAGGATAGGAATACCAGTAGATTTTGACCTTGTGGGGACATTTCTCAGGTCCCCATGAGGAAACAGGCTTATAAATCATGCACAATGAGTTTTTTTGAGGAAGTAAAAGTGTGCACAATCTCCTGTGAGGGCTAGGTTTAGGTGTAGGGTAGGTGTAGGGCGATAGAAAGTACGGTTTGTACAGTATAAAAACCATTACGCCTATGGAATGTCCCCATAAAACATGTAAACCCAACGTGTGTGTGTGTGTGTGTGTGTGTGTGTGTGTGTTCACTTCTCACTGCTGTGTATGTGCACTTGGATGGGTTAAATGCAGAGGGCCAATTTCGAGTATGGGTCACCATACTTGACAATACGTCACGACTTTCATTTGCCCCTGAGACTGCATGTAAAGAGATAGCACAGCAAAGCCCTGTTCAAAAGAGCTAATCTGGCAAAATCAATAAAGCGATGGATGTGTATGACCGAAAGCCCATTCTGTGGATAAAAAGCATCTGTTATACATATATAGCGTATTGTAACAAACATACTTTTGGACTTACTTCTGATACAAAGTTATTTTATCCCTTTTTCAATACAGAATTCAATGCGTATAAACAACTTTTATGTACTTTTACTCATTTTGAAGGCACCCATTCATTGTAGAGGATCCATTGGTGTGCAACTGATGTAATGCTAAATTTCTTCAAATCTGTTCCAGTGTAGAAACAAACTAATCTATATCTTGGGCTGCCTGAAGGTGAATACATTTTCAGCAAATTATCCCTTTTGGGTATAGCTATTTCTTTAAGCAGCCATGTTTAAAGACCAAGTTTGTAATCATTTATAAATTAATTATTAAAATGCCTGATTTTACCGTTTACACTCCCATAAATGTTTTCTAATGGTGTGTCTCATTCACAGTGACCTAATGGTGACTCTCATTACATTATACATTAGTATAAGTAATTGTAATCTAGAATTAAATATTTCAAATAAGCTTTTTGAATTAGAAGAGCAAGGAAAATGTAACTTATTTTGTCTTTCGGGGAGACATGTAAACGGAAGGACAGTAAATGAAAAACTATGATATTTATTTCAAAATAAGAAAAATGTGCACATCTCCATTCTGTTCAAATGTTTTCACCCCCTGGCTCTTAATGCATGTTTTTCCTTCTGGAGCATCAGTGAGCATTTAAACCTTCTGTAATAGTTGCACATGAGTCCCTCAGTTGTCCTCAGTGTGAAAAGATGGATGTCAAAATCATACAGTCATTGTTAGAAAAGTTCAAATTCACAAAAATGCTGGAAAACCAAAGAATTTGTGGGACCAGTGGGATTGTTCTAAAGAACAGCAGGCAGTTTAACTGTTCAGGGCAAATAAGGCACTCATTAACAACTATCACTAATTTTATTTATTTTTTTTAAATAAAAAACAGCTGTGGATCATTCAGGTAACAACAAAGCATCAAGGGGATGTCAACTTTTGAAAGGGGTAATTTTTATAAATTCAACTATTTCTCTTGTGGACTATATGTAAACATCTTTAATGTGAAATATCTTATTCAGGTCAGTACTAAATAAACAATAACATGCATTTTGTATGATCCCTCTTATTTTGGTAAAATAATGAACATTTTGCAGATTCTGAAAGGGGTTTTGACCTCAACTGTATATAGTCATAAAAAGAAAATGCATCCATCTTTTTTCTTTGAGAAAAGCAACAAGAGCCTAGAAACACATAAAGAGCATTCTGTTTAGTTGATGCTTTATAGTGACATAATCCCCATTGAGGAGAAGGAACTCTGATTCAAAGCCCGAGCTGCTAAATGTTTTGATATCAGAGCTCTGACCCTCAAAAAAGGGTTAAAACCATTCGAAATAACAACTAATTCCTCAATTTCCACAGCAGAGTATTTTAAAGCTGATCCAAACTCCTCAGATTCCACTAGTGCTCTAGATGAAAAGCTGGTGGACCATTATTCTCCACTTTATCTGCTGGGCACGAGTTGTTTCAGATTTTGCCCTTGAGATATATGGGAAGTGTGGCAGGACCAGATTCCAAACACTGAGCCTCAGAAATATGTGCTGTGCCAGTAATAGGATTCCAGGCTTACACAGACAATAATAATGGGAAAAAATAAAACTGTGGCCTCAAAGACATTATTTTTCCAAATGCATGAATAACAACATAAAGAAATGTTTATTTCATAATCCACTTGAGGAACTACTGGAAGCTGTGTGGAAATGTATCTCACCCATAGCTAAGTTTCGTATTCACCTTGAGGTATTTCATGCATGGATGTATTTAAATAGATTTCATCCTTCATCCAGCCATATCCACTTCACGGCGGCCACTAAACATTTTGCTACATTGAGTTTACAGTGCATATCAATTTATGCACAGTTTCTTCTAAGGGGAAAAATTGTATATTTATGAGGAGGGGATTTGCAATCTTTAATTTGTAAGGGGTGGCCTCACCTGACCTTTGACAAATCGAACACATTCATTAGCATGGACGGGATACTATGAGGTGAGATGAGAAATCTGAATCAACATGACCAACAGCACCAAATGACAGAGTTTTCACAGACAGACTCACATGTCAACATATTTTTAATAAGCAAATAATTATTGTGTTGAGTTGTTGCAGTAATGAACAGTTATAATAAAATATGGCCTCCTAGCACTAGAATACACAAATAATGAACATTTTTTATTTAATAACCAAAGCTAAATTGCTCATTCCATGCAGTGGCTGTGTTCCTGCTTAAACTAATGTCTGGATGGGAGCTTCTTGTCATGTTTTTGTATGATATATGTGTATATGTGTGAATGCAGACATATCAGCTCAATTCAGGCCCTCTTCAACAATAGATAAATGAGTTGCAAACTTGCCTGTGCTGTACTGTGTTCATTTTTCTTCTTTTGACACATTTTTGCCTCGCCTGGCATAATAAATTGCTCAAGCTGATGTCTAATGAGGTGTAGGATAGGCCTCATAGGCTACAGTATGTACTGAAGAGTAGTGTTCCAGTTCTGATACAAAGACTGCACTTTCACATCGGTCTCAATGGAGAACCTTGTTAATGTGCACTTACAAAGGTCATGTCCCCACTATTCACATCGTTTTATTAAATTCATCCTCCAACCCCGACTATGACTCAAAATCAACCCTGACTATTACTCTCTAGGAGCCTTTTGAAAGACTTCAGCCATGGACAAACGTCTTATACTGAAATAAAAATGACAGTCACGGATGGGTCAAAGGAGATGGTGGATAAATCTAATTCAGGGACTTTTAAGCATTTAAAAAAAGTGAGTCGAACAGTTCAGATTCCAGGTTATATTCCATTAAAGGAATGAAAAGTCTACTATCGGTGAATTTTAAGGAATGCGTGTCATTCTAAACATGCCAGAATCTATAAAAGCCATAGTAAGAAATGCCGCTAAGACGAATTTGGCAGACAAACTGCTGTCATTATGCCACAATGTACATAAACAGAGAATAAATGACCCGTTATTTGCCAGCTAGCTAAAAGTCATGCCTACATAATTACTGTAATAGCTAATATATATGCCAGAAAATGATTGTCTGGGAATCTACTTTGAAACTGCAGCTTGCCAAGCTGCAATCTTCTCATAATGTAAAGTAGTGGAAAACTGAAGTCAGCACTTAAAAGAAAAATTGGTTGTGCAAACTACAAACAAAAACAAAAAGCAGCTAACTACATTGAAATAATTTAAGGAGTCATTATCTTTTAGAATATAAAACAATTCAGTGTAATTAATCATTTTAAGGAATAAAACTACAAATATACTAGAACACACTAATTTATATCAATCAAAACAACAGTTGCATGTAACTAAATATGAGGGATATTTGTGGACAAATGAATGTTTTTAGATTTGTGGAGTAGAAAATATATATATTTTAAAAAAGATCAAATTAGACTTTTGGGCTAAAACTTATTATTCAATAATTCAATGAGATAGATGTACATTTAAGATATCCATCTTGCCATTCATTAAAACCTACAGGCAAAGTGCAAATAGACAGTTGCATTGCTGTCTATGCAGAGTCAGAAAGCTTTTTTCATCAAAAATAACTTAATTTGTGTTCTGAAGATGAACAAAGGTCTTACGGGTTTGGAACAACATGAGGGTGAGTAATTAATAACAGAGTTTTCATTTTTGAGTGAGCATCTTTCCCCTATTGTAAAGCTCAAACCAATTCTAAACAAGGCAAAAACGTGTTGATCGATAGTGCCAGCACACAAAATTATCCTGATTTAGGCCTATGAGACCCCAAGATGACCAGCCTGGACACAGAATTGTCACCCAAGTGTCAGATTTACAAGCTCTCCATCATGACAGCTCCTGCCACCTCATTTAGTTGGACCGGGCCGAGACCTCCTGAGCTGGGCGCTGGAGTTGCCACAGCAATAATTCACGGCTAATTAAACAGTCCCACCAAAGCCCCTCACAGCCCATTACTCATGTAGCTCTTGACAGCGCAGGGCCTGCAGCACACTGACCCAGCCACTGGCAGCAGGGTCGGCCGTGGGCCACCGTGTGTCATGTCAGTCTCCTCTGTGTAAATCCACTAGTTAGGCACAACCATCGACTTCCTGTCAGCCAAGACAAATTTGCGAACACCTCCTCTGATCATCGATCCAGCACTAGCCTAGCACTTTTCGATCCTGAAGAGTTGTTAAGATTCTTAAAAATTCAATGTTAAAGATTTGGTTACAAAGAAATCCAATAGATCCATGAACAACAAGTTGGGCAAAAATGGGCAATGCATCAAGAAAAACTTTTTTTGTCCCTAAGGCTATATTTTAGATTTTGTGCTCAAAATCTTAAATAGCCCTTGCAGAATATGCAAATATGTTAATAATTTTATCTAAATAAAAGGGATTATGAAAACTGCATATTATTTTTTATTTTGTACTATCCTGCTTGATAAAAAAAAATGACCCCGTTCAAAACTTTACATACCCTTGAATCTTACTGTGTGTTGTTTCCTGGATGATCCACATTTCCGTGTTTTGTGATGTTGTTCATGAGTCCCATGTTTGTCCTGAGCAGTTCAACTGTCTGTTGTTCTTCAGAAAAATCCTCTAGTTCCTGCGCATTATTTGGTTTTCCAGCATCTTCTGCATATTTGAACCCTTTCCAAAAGTGACTATATGAATGTGAGACCCATCTTTTCGCAGTGAGAACAATTGAGGAACTCATACATAACTATTACAAAAGGTGAAAACATGTACTGATCCTTAAGAAGGCAACAAAATGTATTAAGAGCCATGGGGTGTAAACTTTTGAACAAGATGATGACGTGTACATTTTTTTTTGTTTTGTTTAAAGATCATATTTTTTTCATAAAACATAAATATTTCATGTTTCCAAAGGAAAAAAAGAAGACGACAGAAGGGGTATGTAAACTTATGAGCACAACTCTATATTTAGATTTTAGTTTAACATCTAGTTTTAATTTGTTACATTGACTTTTACAATACATTACAATTACAATACCCTTTTGTGTTTTACAGAAGAAACTCAGTTATAAGGTTTGGAGCATCATGAGGGTGAGTAATGACCATTTTCCTTTTTCCTTTTGAATTCTGTCACAACTCACGATGATTGTATTAATGACACATTGGAAACATCAAATAGTAGAGATCCTTCTAGATTAATTGCTAGATGTGGAATACAATAATATCAAACGAATTGTAAATCAAAAGGGATTATTCCTAAAAGCAATACTAAATACAGAATGATGTTATAAAATATATGCTTGATATGTAATGGTAGATGTTCTTGTTTTGAAATCTAATAACCAAATGCGTTTAATAAAATAAAAACCCTAAAGGCACAGTCATATTGGGTAATATGCTATGAATCCTTTCCTTTGTGGCAAAGTCACGACAATGTCGTCAGTCACGCAAACTCCCTGTCTTTCGAGTCTCTCAGCACTTCATTTAATAAAAAGTTTGAGTCGTATTCAAAGTTAGAGACAGAACAAAACAACAGAACGGCTGAATACGGAGTCTAAATGGATTACAAAGTGAGACAAAATGCTGTTTTCTGGATAGCGCCAAAAGCACAATTAATCTGGAAACAGTCAGTACCAAAACTGTCAAGTACTCTCCCTAACTTATTCCTGTAGTTTCCCCTGAATTATCAGAGTCACAGAAAGCCAAAACACATTCAAGCCAAATAAACAGGGAGTGTATAATGACCAGTGACTGAAATCTGTCTGAATAAAAGCGGTGACTAAACTTCTCCCATGTAAAACAGCAAACACGCAACTGAACACATAAACAGTTTGCAGTGGTAAAAGCGTATGTTGCCATCTTAAAAATGATTCTGCTGAATGATTCGCACCAGATGGCAATTACCGCCCCATCTCCAGCTCTCTGCTTCTGAGGCAAATGATGCTTGTTAAAGGAGCATCTGGCCCTATCACAGTTGTGTATAGACTCCAGTCACAGAGAAATTATTTTTCAAAACAATACTGCGACAGAATTCAACCAAAGTAATAAAAAAAAACTGTACCTGGCACCACTGCTTGAACTGACTCAGATCTAATGAAACCACCACTGATGAGCCTAACAAACTAACAAATAGCACTATTAAAGAATGAATTCATTAAAATAAATCAGTCAGATTTAAGATTGTTTTTTAATAAAACAAGATGCATTAATGTAACAAAAGTATTAAATATAATAAATACAATAAATAGTAAAGTGCATTTTATTTTTACAATCTCTTTGACAACTTGAGTATGGCTCTGTTGCATTAGCATTCATTCCAACTTCATGTTTGGCTTCTGCAATCATACTGTGACAATGTCAGAATTTTGAGATATTAAGTCACAGTTTATGGGAAATTAAATTGCAAAGCTTTAAGTTATAAACTCACATTGTGAAAAAATAAATTCACAATTTTGATATATAAAGTCACAATTATGAAAAACAAGGTTGCAGTTGTGGTGATATAAAGTCACGATTACAAAAAATAAAAAATATAGTCACAATTATGAGAGACAAAGTTTTACTTGCCATTATATAAAGTTGCAATTACAAGAAATAAAATCACATTAGTGATATTTATTTCTTTTAATTTTGATGATTATAACTGATAACTAATGAAAACCCCAATTCAGTATCTCAGAAAATTTGAATATTGTGAAAAGGTTCAGTATTGAAGACACCTGGTGCCACACTCTAATCAGCTGATTAACTCAAAACACCTGCAAAGGCCTTCATATGGTCTCTCAGGCTCCGTTCACACGAAGCCGGTGCGTTCCCTATCCGATCATTTTTTTTCCCTCGTTCTAAAAAAAGTTCCATAAACACGAAACCACTGAAAACGGTGTAGTATATATGCCAGACCAGTATGGGGTGCTGTAATTCTGCCATAGCTATACACTATACACGGAGAAGAAGACTTTGAGCATGCGCATAACCTTGCGCGCTGTATACGAACTAAGAAGAAGAAGACGAAGATGCGAACATTATCGCTTGTTGCTCATAACAGTTGCATAGAAGTAGGGGTGGGCATAGATTAATTTTTTTAATCTAGATTAATCTAGATTAAATCTTGGAATTAATCTAGATTAATCTAGATTAAAATGGCTAATTTGAATTCTGCTGAAGGCATTTTCAGAATATGTGTGCTACCCAAATAATGACTAAAAGTAAGTCTTCGAGAACGGGCCAGGTGGCGCATTAGACCAGGCGCTCATCTCCTGTTTCCAAAATGCATCACAAACTGCTTGACAATTGCATTTACAACGTAAGTACCTATACAAACTTGTGTAACCAAGTACTTCTGCGCAAAAGGCTCCACGACGTGTGCGTTGCCGGTAAATACACAGACGCGCACAGGCATGGATTTCTCCGTGCTTCGATTAAACTGCGTTGCTTTTAGAAGCGTCAATTCAGTTCTTGCATATAGTTTAATGTCTTTATTTCGGGATTATCAAAGTAAATTATAACTCAAACTTGAGATTTTACTGGGGCACAGCAGATTTTCACTGGGACACGTGCCCCAGTAAAAAGGGTCTAACAACGCCACACCTGCCCTGAAGCGGCTTCATAACTTCATGTCTGCACGTCTCGTTTGATGTGGTAATTTCACAGAAGTTGAAGACTCGTTCCCGCCCCCTACAGTGCAATTCGTATAGGTACACGTCATCCGCGCTAAAATATCAAGGTGAAAGCCATCATATCTTGCGTAGTTTAGACCCAGCTCCCAACCCAACTTTGAGATTAGATTAACGGCGATATTTTTTTTATCGCCCGATAAGAGTCTCACGTTAACGCAGCTAGGCTTAGTAGCAACACGAACACAATCATGTAGTCCACCAATATTGTTGTTGCTGTTACGTGTGACGCAGCCGACACGTGATGTGATGACATCATCGTTTCACAAAATATACGGATTGGCTGTACACACAAAAACCGCGAGGGTATCGTTTTCAGATTTATCCACTTTGGGACCCAGTTTCAAAAAATAGCGGTTTCAGTCTCCTAAAACGCTGGATCCGTGTGGATGAAACGCCAATACGATAAAAAATGTATACGTATACAGCGAAACGCGTCTCCGTGTGACAGTTGTCCACAACATGATCATTGACACCTTGCACAAGGAGGGCAAGGCACAAAAGGTCATTGCAAAAGAGGCTGGCTGTTCACAGAGCTCTGTGTCCAAGCACATTAATAGAGAGGCGAAGGGAAGGAAAAGATTTGGTAGAAAAAAAGTGTACAAGCAAAAGGGATAACCACACCCTGGAGAGAATTGTGAAACAAAACCCATTCAAAAATGTGGGGGAGATTCACAAAGAGTGGACTGCAGCTGGAGTCAGTGCAAGAACCACTACGCACAGACGTATGCAAGACATTGGTTTCAGCTGTCGCATTCCTTGTGTCAAGCCACTCTTGAACAACAGACAGCTTCAGAAGCTTCTCGTCTGAGCTAAAGACAAAAAGGACTGGACTGCTGCTGAGTGGTCCAAAGTTATGTTCTCTGATGAAAGTAAATTTTGCATTTCCTTTGGAAATCAGGGTCCCAGAGTCTGGAGGAAGAGAGGAGAGGCACAGAATCCACGTTGCTTGAGGTCCAGTGTAAACATTTTCACAGTCAGTGATGGTTTGGGGGGCCATGTCATCTGCTGGTGTTGGTCCACTGTGTTTTCTGAGGTCCAAGGTCTATGCAGGATGGAGGTTTTAGAGCACTTTATGCTTCCTGCTGCTGACCAACTTTATGGAGATGCAGATTTCATTTTCCAACAGGACTTGGCACCTGCACACAGTGCCAAAGCTACCAGTACCTGGTTTAAGGACCATGGTATCCCTGTCCTTAACTGGCCAGCAAACTCGCCTGTCCTTAACCCCATAGAAAATCTATGGGGTATTGTGAAGAGGAAGATGCGACGTGCCAGACACAACAATGCAGAAGAGCTGAAGGCCACTATCAGAGCAACCTGGGCTCTCATAACACCTGAGCAGTGCCACAGACTGATCGACTCCATGCCACGCCGCATTGCTGCAGTAATTCAGGCAAAAGGAGCCCCAACTAAGTATTGAGTGCTGTACATGCTCATGCTTTTCATGTTCATACATTTCAGTTAGCCAAGATTTCTAAAAATCCTTTCTTTGTATTGGTCTTAAGTAATATTCTAATTTTCTGAGATACTGAATTGGGGTTTTCATTAGTTGTCAGTTGTAATCATCAAAATTAAAAGAAAGAAACACGTGAATATCAGTCTGTGTGGAATGAATGTATACATTATACAAGTTTCACTTCTTGAATGGAATTAGTGAAATAAATCAACTTTTTGAAGATATTCCAATTATATGACCAGCACCTGTAATATATCAATACACAATTATAATGCATAAAATTAAAATTGTTAAAATAATATTGTAAGCCTTTTGTGCAATTTGCTATTGTGCAGTTGAGTATATTTTCTTGATGTTAATTCCAAATGCAGTGAAATAGGGAGGAGGAGAGGTGGCGATGAGAGCCAGAACGAGATGAAAGAAATGAGATGACTTTGAGCGTAACAGATGTCAGAGTGTCATCATTGAAGAGCGGGTGAGTGAGAAGCTGCCACTCTGCGCACATCACCTGGCATTTAACACATCAGCCGGCCCTAACAGAGTGTGACAAGCCCAGTGCCTCGTGTTTTGGCTGGATATCAGTCTCTCCACACACTCCTACTGAAGCTGACACACTAGACAAATGATCTGAGAGAGACACCAAACACAATCTCTTTTCTAACGCCATCATTTCTAAGGGTTAATGGCACACCAGAAGAACAAGAAAGGTTATCAGAAGACAAAAAGCAAAGATTATGAAAGAACAGCAATGAGGATGAAACCCATTCATGATTGTAACATATAAACACAGATTTAAATTCCTGTGAAATGTAGCATGCATTCATCTTATCGTTAGACATTTGTTAAAAGCTTGTTTTCTCTCCGAATGCTTTGAGAGATCATTCTAATGAGGTCTTTGATACATAAAGGTCACTGATAAAGCCCGCTCACATGTGAAATTTTAATAGTGGCCTGTAGAAAATTGAGATGGGATTTCCTTTCATTCTATGCTTGATACATGAAAACAATAATTAGTCTAACCAGCTATTACACAAATTGCAATTAGATTAGCGAGAACCAAAAACATTGATGTCATTATCAATGTGACAATATTTCATCACAGTGAGTAGAACAGCATTAGTCCACCTGGAATTTGCAGGAAAATAAAGCTCACTCATATAATATTGTAGCATTACAAAGATGCATCTGCTGTCGCAGCAATCAGAAGCTTTAGGCAAACAATTATTAATCCATGCAACCACAGACCTGGAAAACAAGGCAAACAATGGCTCTTTTCTCATATTGCTCATGGAACCCAAAAGTGATGCTGAAATATTTATTCATTTGAAATGGAATTTGATTGCAGCATGTGGACTAATATTGCGGTCATGAAAATGACAGATTTGTGCCAGTGACTTTGTTTTCAGTGGAATGTTGGATTTAGCATCTAAATAATTAACTTTGCTTCTCTGTGCTCAGTGGGTACAGTATGTTGTTAACCAAACCAGTTCAACTGCATTACTTCATAGCACTGATGATGGGTTACAGTATTTGGTGCTTTTATCATGTCTTGACCCAGTGTTATTTTAGTATTATTGAGATACTATTAAAGTTTTTACATTTACATTTAGACATTTAGCAGACGCTTTTATCCAAAGACAATGGAAGCAATCAAAATCAACAAAAGAGCAATAACATGCAAGTGTTGCAAGTCTTATTTAGCCTAACGCAGTACATGTAGCAAGGTTTTTATTTTTAAATTATATAATAAATAAAGGAAACAGATAGAATAAAAAAAGGAAAAGCAGGCTAGTGTTAGAGACCTAAAATAGATAGATAGAATCTAAAAAAGAGAAGCTAGTGTTATTTATTTTTTATTTATTTATTTTCTTTATTTTTAGTTTTTTAAAGAAAACAAGCAGTAAGTAAATGAATAGAGTAGTGATTATTATTATTATTTTTTTTATTATTAAAAATGTGAATTATTATTATTTTTATTGGTTAGCTTTGACATTTTAGTAAGTTTTTACCATAAAAAAACTTTTAGTAATTTTAGTACATCAGGTTAAATTAAATAAAAAACTTTTTTTTTTTTTTTTTTTTTTTACGAAGCCTGTGTCTGCCACTGAATAAAAAATCAAAAACTTTTTGTCTCACAATTTTAACTTTTTTTTCTTGCAATTCAGAGTTTAAATTAGTTTGTGATACAAACTCACAATTCTGACTTTTTTTTCTCTGAATTATCTGAACTTGCAATTGTGAGTTATAAAGTCAGAAATGAAAGACATAGACTTGCACTTCTGAGTCAGAATTGCATGATGCAAACTCACAATTCTGACTTTTTTTCTCGGAATTGCATAATAAAAACTTGCAATTGCATGTTATAAAGTCTAATATATTTCTAATATGTTAAATCAGAAATATATGGAAGCCTATGTCTCTGCCACTAATTAAAAAAATAAAAAAGGTAACTACAACTTTTTCTCTTTTTTTCTTGCAATTCAGAGTTTAAATCTTTCAATTCTGACTTTTTTTCTCAGAATTGTGAGAAGTAAACTTGCAATTGCGAGTTATAAAGTCATAAATGTGAGATATAAACTCGCACTTCTGAGAAATTAAGTCAGAATTGCATGATATAAACTCACATTTCTGACTTTTTTCTCAGAATTGCATAACAAAAACTCACAATTGCATTTTATAAAGCCGAATATATATTTCTAAAATGTCATATTAGAAATAAACTTGCAAGTCTGAGAAATAGTCTCAGTTCTAAGAAAATAAAATCAGAATTGTGAGATATTAATTAACAAAATGGACATTTTCACAGAATTGCCAGTTTATATCCTACAATTGTGACTTTTTTTTTATAAAACTCAATTGCGACTTAAGTCAGAATTGTGAGATATAAACTTGCAGTTCTGAGAACATATCAGTATTTTTTCCCTTGAAATTGGATTTTATAACTCACAATTGCGAGTTTATATCTCACGAAAAAAGTCTGAATTGTTATCATCTCGCAATTCTGACTTTATATACTTTATACTTTCACAATTATGAGTTTATATCAGGGAATTCTAAAGGGGAAAAATCTGAATTGTGAGTTTATATCTTGCAATTCTGAGTTTATAACTCGCAATTGTGAGTTTATATCTCACAATTGTAAGAAAAAGAGACAGAATTGTGAGATAAAGTGTCACAATAAAATTGTTTTAATGTTTTATTTAGCAGCAGGAATGGGATTCCATACTATTAAAATGTAAACATATGTAAAATACATAAATACAAACATAACATTTTGTTTTTTTTATGCATGTAAGAGCTCAAAATTCCCTCTTCACCAGTACAAAAAAAAAACCCAGAAGGAAACTGACTTTATAGATCTGCTTCATGTGCTGTTTTAGTCTGGTAAAGAATCTCAAAATGAGAGAGAGTGTTGTTTTTTTAATGTCAATAATAATATAAAATAATAATAATCAAGACTAAATGGTAAATACATAAAAAAATCCAAGCACATCATTACTTATACAAATATTCAAAGAGCTTTGAACTATAAAAGTATATTTTTATATTTTATATACTAGTGTATATTATTTTTGTCTGTTAACATGGCCACAAGCATCATCTTTCTCACGACTGCACAGGAGGATAAGATTCATGCTTTGAATTGAAACCCATTCATATAGTTTTAGAGCAGAGAACTGTTCAACAGAATTCATATCTTTTCTCTTATTTGCCACGATATTACATTTTTAGCTTTTCCTTATATTGCAGTACAAACAAGTTGGAATAGAAATGTTGCGAAAGAATCGTGTGTGTGAGAGAGAGAGAGAGGAAGAGAGAGAGAGAGGGTTGTTTGTGTGAGATTAAGAGAGCGAGACAGAGCAAATTTGCAGAAGGGCGTGAGTGGAGGTGAGGAAAAGGCAATCCCAGGTGACACCTGGGTTTGCCATCCATCACAGTCCAAAAGCCAGACAGGAAAGCAGCGAACCATCCTCATCTGTCATCCAATCACAGGCTCTGCCTTTTCTCCATCACCAATCTCATTTGTTCCTCTCAACAATTCATTCCATGCACGCTCGCTGCACTCAGTGAGATGACACCTGGTTGTCACCTTGAATATGTTTATTTATTCCTGTTTTCCTCAGCTCAGGCAATGATGACTCAAATTAAACCTCAGCTTTCTAACCAGGGCAAAGATGCACAAATTGAGCTGGATGTTGTTTGTGTAGTGGAACGCACATGTTTTTGTTTCTTTGTTTCAAATTTGATTAAGAGTAAAATAAAACAGCTTCTCAGTCCATTCATTGCAGTGAATCAGGATTCTTCAAAATGCAAAAACAAGAAAATTAATTGAATTTCTATTTGCATAACCTAAAGTTTTACACGTGGAAACTTCTACAATTGGTTTTATTCAAGTTAAAATCAATATTTAACATCATAAATCAACCTACAGTTGAGGTCAAAAGTTTACATTCCCCTTTCAGAATCTGCAAAATGTGAATTATTTTACCAAAATATAAGATGGATCATACAAAACGCATGTTATTGTTTATTTAGTACTGACCTGAATAGTATTTTTCACATAAAAGATGTTTACATATAGTCCACAAGAGAAAACAATAGTTGAATTTATAAAGTCTGCTGTTCTTCAGAAAAAATCCTTCAGGTCCCACAAAATCTTTGGTTTTCCAGCATTTTTGTGTATTTGAACCTTTTCCAACAATGGCTGTATGATTTTGAGATCTATCTTTTCACACTGAGGACAACTGAGGGACTCATATGTAACTATTACAGAAGGTTCAAACACTCACTGATGCTCCAGAAGGAAAAACGATGCATTAAGAGCTGGGGGTGAAAACTTTTGAACAGAATGGAGATGTGTAAATTTTTCTTATTTTACCTAATTATCATATTTATTTATATTGAGTTCTGCCCTACAGAGGCTACAGAAGATAATTACAGGTTTCCCAGAAGACAAAATAAGTTAAATTGACCCTGATCTTCAAATTCAAAAAGTTTTCACCCCCCCAGCTCTCAATGCACTGTGTTTCTTTCTGAAGCATCAGTGAGCATTTGAACCTTCTGTAATAGTTGCATATGAGTTCCTCAGTTGTCCTCAGTGTGAAAAAATGGATCTCAAAATCATACAGTCATTGTTGGAAAGGGTTCAAATACGCACTAATGCTGGAAAACCAAAGAATTTGTGGGACCTGAAGGATTTTTCGGAAGAACAGAAGGCATTTTAACTTTTTAGGACAAACAAGGGATCACTAAACAAAAACACAGATGTGGATCATTCAGGTAACAACACAGTATTAAGAAGCAAGGGGATGTAAACTTTTGAATGGGTAATTTTTATAAATCCAACTATTATTTTCTTCAGTGGACTATATGTAAACATCTTTTATGTGGAATATCTTACTCAGGTCAGTACTAAATAAACAATAACATACATCCCTCTTATTTTACAGATTCCAAAAAGAGGATGTAAACTTTTGACCTCAACTGTAAATGCATTGTTTTGCAACAGCAACACTAAATATAAGGGTTGGAGCAGATTAAAATAGCTCCTTCACACAACAATCGCAGATTATATGTTCTTGCAATCTCAAAGTGAAAATATTATCTATTAGCTAAGTATTAATGTTGCACATTACTATGTCTATATCTGGCCTTTAATGTCCAACTGATGACAGAGGAAACTTGTTTTCTCTTCACCATATTTCTAAATAGCAGAAATTGCTCATCATTCAGACATGCCCTTAACCGCATTCCTTGAGATGCAGGAGTGTCCACTTGAGTGCAATACATCAGAAATGAGCCTTTGAACACAACAAGGTCTTCCATCAATGTCAAGTATTTCATGTTTTACATAATTTCACAGGCAGCCTGAAGACCACGTTATACTGTATGAGCGGGTTTATGATTCATTTACTTTCTTCAGTTTTTACCAGATTAAAAAAAAAAGTAGTTTGCTTTGAAAACCGCATTTCAGGTCATGTTCAATGTCATACAAGATATCCTTCCAATCAAAAGATTAGAAATGGACCCAGGCTTCATCTACAGGTGTTGACTAAGCACTGCACAGTCCAAAAAGGCATTTCAGTTTTTGGAGACTATAAGCTACACAGAGCCTTAAAGTAAACTAAAATAATTTAGGGCTCATACTTTGCGGGTTTGTGGACTAATTAACACAAGTGCGAAGCACAATGAACTTTGTAAATTAGGGTGTTGGAGAATCAATGCAAGTTCTGATGAGTCCCGATGAAAAAACGGACTCCTGCTGTCTTTGGCTTTCCGTGTATAACGGCTGATTCCAGCGAATGTGCCAGAGGCAATCTCATAATGGCACAGATCTGTAATGGGATAATTTTAAGGTGCAATTTCTTTGACCTATGAAAATATGAATCAATTTCGGTGCTTTAGCTGCTTTTGAGTCAAGCATTCTGCATTTTGCCTGACTTTACAGAAGCGTGAGCTGTCTTGAACACATTAACCATATGGCATGGAGCAGAGCAAAGCTGAGCAGGGTTTTCAAGTTACAGTGCGTTTCAAATGGCACAAATAATGAATACAAACGGGACAGTAGGGAGAACAATAATAGAAGCCATGGAAGGGTCATTCCAAGGGTGAATTTGGAGACAGAAGTGAACATCCATATGCCCTTTTCACTCCAGGTGGGACTTTTGGATGGAGTGCAGGGCACTTACGTGTCATATTGTAGCTGTTTGGAACACACTTGGCAAAGGCATAAAGGAAAAACAACGTAATTTTCAAAATTTTTTCACCATGACCACACAACACGGCGTCTATCAATGAAGAATTGTTCACTAAACTCTTAAAAATAAAGGTTCTTTATTGGCATTGATGGTTTCAGTGAAGAACCTTTAACATTCATGGAAACTTTCCATTGTACATTCCCTTCTTGCAAAAAAAAAAAACAGCTAAAACCAGCCTAGGCTGGTTGGCTGGTCTTAGCTGGTTTAAGCTGTAGCTGGTTTTAGCTGGTCAGCAGGCTGGTTTTAGAGTAGTTTTGGCCACTTTCCCAGCCTGGTCTTAGCTGGTCAGGCTGGGAGACCAGCTAAAACCAGCTACATCCAGCTTAAACCAGCTAAGACTAGCCAACCAGCCTAGGCTGGTTTTAATTGGTTTTCTCAGCAGGGTTGTACTAGGCTTCTTCTTCTTTCTTTTTTTTCTTTTTTTTAAAGACGACATAGGAGGTACCTAGTTTTGGTATCAAAATATGTCATATTTTACAGTCACCGTTGTATAGATTGTTCATAAACACAGCTAAAAAGCTTCCTACCACAGTGGCCATCCTTCACAAAGTTAATATCTACACAGTTTTATAACAGGTAGAATGCAAAGTGTTTCATTACAAGCATTTCAGTCAAATGTAATGTATGCAATATTTCAAGAAAGAAAATCAAACCTCAGCAACAGTTTAAAATCAGTCCGATTCCTTGGAAAAAATGTGGATTTGGCAACCCTACATCCAACACAAGCTGCATCCAAATTGACTTAAATACTCTGCAAATTGATGTGATGTGCAAAAATTATAATCAATATTAGAATGTTTGCGGGAGCGGGATTAAGATCACATTTAACAGTCGTGCAAGACTTTACCACAAATACGCACACAATGAATGGCAACTATAGAAAGCAAAAGCCAAATCCCGGACATTTGAGCTGATTTAGGAATCCCGGCCAAGTCCAAAAAGATGACATGTCTGGGGAAAAGAGTAAGTATGGTCACCTACCCTGCTAAAAAAAACCAGCTAAAACCAGCCTATGCTGGTTGGCTGGTTTTAGCTGGTCTCCAAGCCTGGCCAGGCTGGTCAGGTTGGTTTTAGCTGGTGGTTTCCCAGTCTGACCAGCTAAGACCAGCCTGGAAAAATGGCCAAAACCCCTCTAAAACCAGGCTGGTTTTAGCTGTTTTTTTTTTGTTTGTTTTTTTTCACCAGGCTAAATGGTTTTGCTCTCACATTCATGAACGAAATTCAAGCAATTTCTGTTTGAGCACATGCAGAGGAAATCTTCCAGGCCTGCGGACACATACCACAATAGGAAATGGTTTTAAAAGTGTTAAAATGTCAAAGCAATCATCTTAACTTAAAGATATCAGAAGCTCAAGACAAACGGGCAATCATATGAGTAAATTATATTTGAATAAACTATGTGCTGATGATATATTTCCTGAAAATGAACTGAGAAAATGATGAGCTGATGTTATTCAATAACATGCAAATCATATTCAAAGATTCTCTATTATTATCAGTGGCAGGTAGTCACTTGCGGTTCCACCTAATCATATTTCACACATAATCACTGCTTTGTGGACGGCAGCTGCTGATAAGATTGTTTGTGACGAATGCACAACTTCCATGATAGATGTGCTTTGCCTCGCTTTGCCAGCGTCAAATCTTTGTCATTATGTAGGAAATAAATGCAGGTATTTCTCACGTCATGCTCCAATCTTGACGGAGAAGAGAGCAAATCTCAATGGATTGGAGATTACGTCGTTGTCACAATAATATTCTTCACATCACAAATAAATCAACAGAATCACAAATACGCATTTCATCATGAACTACATATTTGTTCTCAAGTGTAAACAGATATAATATCAAGGGAGGAAATCCGGCCTGTTTCATTATTTATTATTCATGACATACATACAAACGGCACATTTCAAGTGTCTCTTATCCTCTTCAGCGTAATGAGTTTAGACTAGAACACAATATTGAAAAATGGTGAAAGCCCCTCTTGTAGATCATTTAAAATGCAAGTTCTTAGAAACAATCTTGTATTCAATTTATGCTGTGTTATACATGCATAGGCAAGGCTACATATATAAATACATACATATGTAAACTACTATTCAAATGCTTGTCAGTAAGATTTTTAAAATGCCATTTATGCTCACCAAGGATGCATTTATTTGATCAAAATACAATAAAACACAATACTGTGAAATATAATTGCAAATATTGGGGCATTCTTCAATTAGAGGCAGAATTTGTACTTTTTTAATGGAAAGTAATGTGTTATGTTACTTTAGCGTTAGTTTTTAAATCTGGGAAGGGCTTGTTTGTATTTAATTAAAAAAAAGTTCTATCTTTGGCAAATGTAAAAGCCTTTTCACACCAAAAGCCTCAGAGAAAAGTAAATTCCTGTCTGTACAGTAGACCGCAGAAGAAAAAAATGTCAAATCTTCACCAATAAAAAAAGGAAAACAAATGCTAGATTATCTTGATTAATTTTTGCTTATTAGTATGGATGAATTGGATCATCAAAGGTCAGTAGCAAAGACATTGGTTAGGGATATTTGTATTATTTAACATTTAATTATTGCAGGTTTGCGTTGAATTTCACTGTTTTTGTTCATTTTGAGGAATACTGTATGTTTTTTTTTGCGAGTAAGATTATTTTTTTTGCAAGTTCACATTTATTCTAGAACTAAAGTAACATCTTACTCACAATTTCTCTCAACATGGGGACAGGAAAGCTTTTAATTAATAAATGGGAGGGGGGTAACTGGCATTTGAAAAAGTAACTCAGATATTTTCTTGTCAATTAAAAAGTATTGCATTACTTTACTAGTAACTTGGAAAAAGTAATATTATTACATAACTTGCGTTACTTGTAAACACTTTTTCACACAGGGCCATGTGGGTTTGGATGTTTTTTATTCCTTCATAAAAAAAAATCCTTGATTTAAAAACTGCATGTTGTGTTTACTTGTGTTATCTTTCATTAATATTTAAATTTGTTTGATGATTTGAAACATTAAAATATGACAAACATGCAAAAAAAATTAGAAATCATTAAGGGGGCCAACACTTTTTCACACTACTGTATATTTTATAGTTTATACTTATATTTTTGTGGAAGCTTTTTTTTTCAGGATTCTTTGATGAACAGAAAGTTTGAAAGAATAGAATGCAAAAGAATGTTTTTGTGAATGTGAAGGTTTTTACTGTCACTTTTGGGGGGAAAAAACTATTGACCCCCTCCTTTAAGGAAGTCAAACCACATTACATTTTATAACCCAAATTAACCTTGCCTTGTCATAAAACTGCAAATATCTGCATTTTTAAATATTCTGACCTTCACGCACAGCCATGAGGGTCTTCAGGGATCCTATATGCTATCGTTTTATTTTTTTCTGCCTGTCGATTTGCACCACATAATGTTAAAATTAAATGCTGTGAAAAACATGCTCAACATAAAAGAGCTGGTACAGTATTTAAGTCACTGTATGTATGAATTTATACATATTTACATATTTTTGATAAAATAATAGATCCAGATGATTTAAATACACAACATTTGGCTGTAGGGAGAGGAACAAATGCTCAAAATCTTCCTTCTGTTTAACTTGTATTTGAAGTGCATGATGAAAATAAGAAGCCACATCTTTCCTCTGATTGTATTAGACAGATCTAAAGAAGCTGCTTCTTAGGTTAATAAGTTCTTTGCCTTTGGCAAGGTTACAGCTGCCCGGCTCTTTATATATTCAATTAGATCTGGTGTGAATCCAGTGAAAAGCCAGTTGAGAATATGGATGAAACTATAAAGCAATCCACAGACGGTTGCCAACATCCCTCAGGCCTGTTTACAGGGCCATCCAGGTCTCTGACTATTAGTAATGCCACAATGAAAACTTTAAACAACAAAAAAGGAACTGAAAAACAAGAAAACTCAAATACTAACAGATGTTCAGAGGACAAAAAGTTTCAATGTTTTTCAATGACGACATTCCTGGTCTGGACAATGATTTGTCAAAGATTCCAAAGAGTGGGCGTGTATGTGTATGCAATTTAAAACCTGTCCCAGAACAGATGTCGTCTTTCTTCTTATCATTGATTATTGCCTAGCAGAAACACTAATCAAGTTCATCGTTGTGCTAATTACACACTGTCACAAATGACTTTCACTTGATAAAAAGGTCACCAGTGATTCTGCAAGAGCTAGCCACACATTACCTAATGGATAATCGATTTTTCCACCTCGTCTTAATCAAGCTTGGATTAATATAATAAACATATAATGTCAATGGGAAAAGTTCAGCTGGATAAAAGGTCTTAATCTGATAATGCAGATTCAATTTAGAAGGCCAATAGGGTTTTATTTCTATAGACCTCATTTTACCACAGTAATCAACTATCTTATTACCAAATATTGTTGTTAAGACTTTTTTTTAGGACAACTGCAGTGCATAGTACTAGTAAGTGTGACATTTTTGTAGAATTGACCATATGCACAGAGCATTCTTTAGAACTTTCATTTTATATGTGCTATATATAGGTGGACACTCTTGAGATTCCTCTACTGTAGTTCTAATTAGAAACTAAGAAAAATAATAATTGCAACTTCATAAAAAATGATAGCAGCATGAACAATCAATTTCATATTTTTAAACAATATATAATTTAAATGCCGAGCCTGGTAATCCCAGGAGAGTACCTACATAGTTGTACATTTAAATGCTGACAGCTTAACACTATCATAACGTGTTTAGGCTAACGTTAGCTAGCTAGCAATACTTCTTTTCACGGACATCTTAATCATATTCTTAATAATCAGTAACTTGCCTTCATAGTCATGAACACATTTTTAAAATCTTGTAATATTTTAAAGCCTTTATTATTTTCAACTCTACAGCTGTGCAATAAAATTCACTTCATAGATTCACTTTACATATTTAAAGACATGGAAAAAAATGTCTTTTCAAGGAAAAAGTCTTTTTAAGATGAAAATGACATGAAATTACCCGTATAACCAGAAGATGGCAGCAGAGGATCAATCATTGGCTGCAGCTGACATTTCAACTCCCTAGTTTTTTCAAGACGTCTTACTTTTCTATTTATTATAAAATTACTAGTATGATAAACTGTAGTGCGTTCACCGCACTGAAGTATATCTATTTATTCAAATAAATAAATAAATAAATAAATAAATAAGCAAGCTCAGACACAAACAGCCAATAAGGGTGAATTATTTAAATATATATAGTTCACTACAAATTAAATAAGTTAAATATTAATGGTATAAGAATTAAATAATGCACTCAATTTGAATCGATATGAATTTAATTTTTTTTAATATAATTTAATAACTATATCTTCTGTAAAAGCTTTTAAATAGCCTATATTCAACCAACACAAACTTGTTACTGTTGTAGTTTTGTTACTCTGAATTTAGTCTGAATCATTTAATGCACAGCTCTTTTTTCGACATCAGCTTGTCAGATGTTTCGTCTGGTTATTACTGTCAATCATTGAAATGACTCGCGCGTATTTAGCAGATTTACTCGCATATTTTTAAACTGGCGTTTGTCATTCTTGAAACGGTATACATGGCCGTTTGGTCCTCTTAGACAAACAAAACTTTTCTTTTATTGTGAATAGATAGAATAGAAGTTTTCCGTGCATATGGTCACCAGGGTACATTTTCCTGGTGAAAAAAACAGCTAAAACCAGCCTAGGCTGGTTGACTGGTTTTAGCTGGTCAGCAGGCTGGTTTTAGAGGGGTTTTGGCCATTTATTAGCTGGTCATATATCACAAGAAATGATGCTTTCAGCATTGTTTCTGTAGCTCCTTACAAAACCCTGCTGAAAAAAAAAAACAGCTAAAACCAGCCTGGCTTGGCTGGGAGACCGGCTAAAACCAGCTACTTCCAGCTTAAACCAGCTATGACCAGCCAACCAGCCTAGGCTGGTTTTAGCTGTTTTTTTCAGCAGGGTTTTGTAAGGAGCTACAGAAACAATGCTGAAATCATAATTTCTTGTGATATATATATATATATATACAAAGCCTCTAATGTGGCTTGGTGATGATAATATATATATATATATATATATATATTATCATCACCAAGCCACATTAGAGGCTTTGTGCGTGCTCAAATGGTTAATTTAAATCTGATAATAATTATGTTATATGTTATAATTACTGTAAACTGTAAATTCTATAAAAATGTATGTTGCAAAAGTATAATTATGTGACACGGGAAAAGACTAAATGTCATATTGCAACATATATTGCAAAAAAAAAAATCTAAAATATTTTGCATTTTGGCAAATTGGTGGCAAAATTTTTATATTTGCTTATGCCCTAATGATGATTATGGGAACTTAATGCTTACTTTTGTTCATTTCTAAAACCCGTACATACAAAATTGCCATCTCAATGTTAGGTTTTTCCATGAAATCGTGCACTTGGCTGACAAAGTTGAAGGGCTTTGAACTCCACCATATCCAAAGGTTTTTATAGAACAAGAAATTGATTTATACCTGTGTGATTGCTGTGAAGGTTCTCCATCAAAAACTGTGAACAAAAAGAAATACAGAATACTTTTTTTCTCTCCTTCATGAAAGGAGCCACCAAGAAATAAACCATGAAATATTCTACAAAACAAAACCCTAGCATGTACAAAAAATGACAATAAATATCTTACAAACTGGTTAATCGGAAAAGTATTTTAGTTAGCAGAGGGGGAAAGAACATGTCAAACAGTGTAAGGATTACTGTCTCTGAATGTACCTACATGAACTCCATTTCCTCCTGTCTTTTGCGTATCTGACAGCTCACATTTCACCTTTGCCAAAGTGTCCTCAGCAGGGAAATGTTTCTAACATCCTTCACTGCATAGTGTGGGGATTCAATCCACGCCACCATCTGTCTCGTTGACTGCTGCGATGTGCCCCGAGATGAAACGCATGCTAATCAATACTGCTGCATCCCGCATCTACTTAAAAATCTCAATTACATCTAATTGTAATCACAGCAGTTTCGATGTCAGGACCCTGTCAAAACAGAGGACGCACGGGCCGTCTCAAGTCCGGGCAGCTGACAGAAAACAGTTTCCATCGGGGTGCTTCTAATCATGTGCCCTGGCAAAGAAGAAAATGAATTATGCAAGGCAACCGACAGAGTTTTAAGTTGTAAAAAAAACACACATATTCCAGACCACTCCTGTTTACTTTTAAACACAAGACATTGCAGGGAAATTGACATTGAGTAGCCATAAATCAGAAACAGCACCTAAAAGCTGTGCCATGTGGCCTCGACCTGACAAACAGCCCTTGCAGCTCATTTTCTTTTCTTTTACCTTAAATCAAAAGATTTATGAGATGATGTACGACCACTCAATCTCACCTTTACTTCTTTAGTGGATGATTCCTCTCTCCTCTGCCAGCCAATTTCACCAAAAGTCTTACTGACAGCCATATGTAATAAATAGCTTGAGCCGAGTAAAGAGGCGGCTACGGTCATTTTCTAAATATAAATCCAAGACAAGCTTTTTAATGTCAATAATATGGACTAAAGTGTCAGACAGGATTCTGCAGCATGCGTGTCTTCAGTCACACTTTATGTTCGGATCTCTTGAGAAATGAATGTTTCATTAGCTTAAGTAAATAAATGTTGGATGGAAACCAAATGCAAATGTGAACCTGGAACACGGGTAGTCTATATTTGTAACAATAGCCAAAAATACACTGCATCGGTCAAAATTATAAATTTTTCTTTGATGACAAAAATCATTAGGATATTAAGTAAAGATCATGTTCCATGAAGATATTTTGTAAATTTCTAACCGTAAATATATCAAAACTTAATTTTTGATTAGTCATATCTATCGCTAAAACTTCATTTTGACTACTTTAAAGGCGATTTTCTCAGTATTTTGATTTTTTGCACCCTTAGATTCCAGATTTTCAAATAGGCCTAGTTGTATATGTCTCCAAATATTGTCCCATCCTACCAAACCATACATAAATAAAATAATTTGACCCTTCCCTGATGAAAAATCCAGCATATGCTGGTTAGGTATATTTTGGTGCTGGGATGCTGGTTTTAGCTGGTTTATGTTGGTCCTTTACTGGTTAATGCAGGTCTTTTGCTGGTCCTTAGCAGGCCATGTTGCTGGTCAAGGACCAGCATAAACCAGCAAAGGACCAGCATAAACCAGCTAAAACCAGCATCCCAGCACCAAAACATACAGATCTGGCCATTTAAAATGCGCGCGGGAAGTAAAGTGGTCTCGCGTGACGCCGGTGTATTCCAAGGGAACACGGAAAATACAATGACATAGGAAAGACATGATCAGTA
>NC_133373.1:7162276-7247046 GCF_049309525.1 Garra rufa | reverse complement strand
GAGGCTATTAAATTTTAAGTACTTTATGTAATGTTTATTCATGATAAACTTGTGAATGCTGTCTACATTGCGCACAGACATCATTAGCATATACAGCATCGCCTATATAATTATTTAATATTGTATTAATTTCTACAGAGATGATAATCATATCTATAGGAAGCTTTAAATTATTACTTAACGAAATAAAACAAATTGAAAACAAAAACTCGTTTATGTAATCCGTAAAGATAAATTTCTCTCTCAAGGCGTCCAAAAAGGTATTGTACTCGAGGAGCGGATATAATATTCTTGATACTTCAAACTTCCATGTTCTGTTCTATAAATTTTGAGAATTAAAAAAATCAGGCTCTCATGAAATCTTTGAAATCAATCTTTGTATGGCTAGTTTATTCAGTTATTCAGTATTGTTGTGTTTCCCCTGTTTTATTCGTTTAATATTCAGAAACAAGTGCCTTTTTTTTTTCAAAACATTTTTTAAAAGAAAGAATTCAACCCTCCAAAATTTTGTTTGCCTATGTCACAATATGAGATAAATCCAGCCCTGTAAATGATGCTGATTTTTGTTGCCAAATTGGTTTGGAAGCGTTGTTGAATAAACAAGTAACGTTAAACTGAACTTTTATGCCTGTATGACTGACAATTTTATTGACCACTGAGAAAGCATTGATTTGGTAAGATGATGGTTCATACCATGTAGAAAAATTACATTTTGAAAAATAGCTTAGATGTAGTAAACTACTTTTGCCGTGTTGCTGCTGTAGCTTAGCTTAGCTAAGGAATGGGAAACCACTACAACACTGTTATACGTCATCATACGTTGTCGCTAGTTCTTAATGTTACATCAGAGGACATGCGCCGATGTTTATCACACATTTCAAGATGTTGAAAAAAATGTTGTAGCGTTGCAAAAAGTACAAATGTACGGTGTACGCACCGTTCATTCACATGTACACATATGGCCGTAAGCAAAACAAACAATGCGTTATCACATGCACGGCAAATTGCAAATCTGTGGTGTAGTGGTGCCTTGAGAAGTGGGTAAATGCTTCATTTGTGTACAGCAAATTGCTGGAGTTCGAAAATCAGGAGTTAGGCAAAAAAGTGTGAAAGAGTTAAATTTTTGGAGTTTATTCTTTAACTTTCACAACAGTTTG
This sequence comes from Garra rufa, assembly GCF_049309525.1. NCBI lineage: Eukaryota > Metazoa > Chordata > Actinopteri > Cypriniformes > Cyprinidae > Garra > Garra rufa. The sequence continues at coordinate 7,245,889 of NC_133373.1, read as the reverse complement.
TGTTACGGGATACTCCCTGGCTGTGTTGTATTTCGGAGTTCATTCATTGGTGTTCAGGGGCACGTTTTAACAATAACGTTACATCAGGAGCGCGCCATGACACGAGCCTGGTTCTGCCACACGATCGACTGATGAAGTTGTCTACTTCGTCATGAGGTAGGTAAAAAACTAACTCCAAAATGTTCTTTATCTTCTGACAGACAGCTGATTATAGCTGTTACGTTAGTGTACTGACGCCAATAACCGCGGCGAACTTTGTGTTGAATGAATCTCCGATGCAAAACATGGCTGTTTTGAGCGGACTTTTTTTCGATGTGAACAAGCTAATATTAGCTTACGTCTTTCTGTTCACCTTATTTTTTTGTAAACGAGTGTTTTGCTGTCAAATTTAAGTTGCGACTCGCTCAAGAAACATTCTGTTAAGCTTCCATAATGTCATGCCGACGAGACGAGGTAATATCTAGCAATGTCAGTAAACTGAAGTGTCTAAGTCTAACTTTACCCTGGCTAAAAACGATCATAGTTTAGCCATGAACGTGTAAAGTAATGCCTGCAATGTTTTGAGTCGTAACGGCTAACGTTACAAATGTTTTAGTAGTGACTCGTGACCTATGAGAGTTCGTGGCTTTCATATTAAACATTTTGCATTTTCAATCACACTAACAGGTTGTTTTAAATTACATGTTTTCTCTTCATTGTCAGGATGTTGACAGAAGTGCTGGATGGAGGGAAGTAGTAGTAAAACTGGACGAAATTTGTTTCTCAGATTTTCTCAATTCAGGTGAGTTATGTGTTTAGTAATCAGTTAATAAAGAGTAAGTGACTGTAATTTTATGATTTATTTTGTAAATAACATGTTGTTGATGTTATTGTGTAGTCCAGCAGAAGTTTTTGAGATAAAACAACACTGAAAAAAGATGACCAGGGCTCAGCTGATGTACTACATGTTTTCTTGCTTTTTGGATGTCAAAGGACTGGTAAGTATTAAATAATACTTCAAAATGTTATTGAAAAAAATATATATTTTTACATTTGTCTGAACGATTATCTTTTCTTAAAAAAAAAAAACAATTTCTTTGTGACTGAAGAAAGAAAAGAAAGACATGAACCTCTTGGATGACAAGCGGGTGAGTAAATTATCTGTATTTTTTTGTTCTGGAAGTGGACTCTTCCTTTAATGCCTATTGTTTATAAAGGGATGTTTATCTTGTGTTTCGGTCATGCCAAAGTATTGATGACCATCATCTGGCCACTAAAGAAAACCCTCAGCCATATCATCTTTCCTCAGGGACATCAAAAGCACAGGTTTCCACCTTTTACATCGTCTTGGACTGAGAAGTTTCGCCTTGTCAGTCATGTGAAACCTTGGGTATTGTTGAAGAGCTGTTCAAGTAAAGTAAAGTATCATGATGCTCTGTCCAGCCTGTACATATTTTTTTTTAAAGACAAATGTATATAATAATGATATAGGTAGAACTGAAGTCAAAGAACTGAGAGCAAGGCAGTTGAACAAGCAGTATTCTTATTTAAGCAAAATGTTAAGTTCTGTCCTCTGTGCTCCATCCTTCAGCTTTCAGTTTTGTTTTTATTCAGGCGCCTCAAACTAATTCATGGAATGTATCCTGGTATCACTGTGGAGTTGTTTCTTGTTACTTCATCTGATGTATATCTACCTCTGGTTACACAATACTACTGCACTATTTTATAATTATTCAGGTTTGATTTTATATAATGCAATGATGTGTTTTTGACTATGCTGTATACAATTTTACTAAACATTTCTTGTTGGCACTGCAGACATGTATTAAATGTAAATGTTTTGCTGTTAGATTTTACAGTATTTTATGACAGCAGTTAATTTCAAAGTGTTTACATGCATGGAATTTCAAAATCCAATCTATGTATTTCCTGAAATAAAAGCAGCTAGTTGAGAGTATGGCTTTCAGTGTAGTCATTTCCACATAAAACATATTGTGTTTACCCTAAGAAGTGTTTTTAACACTGGTTAAAGAGTTTAAATTATAATTAACTAAATTTTAGAGTTAAAATTACTCTCCAAATGATTAATATTTTAACTCCAGAAAGTGTTAAAATCTAACTCTGAGAAAGTGTTAAATTCTACTCCATTGAATTTCCTTTTGAACTTTCAATTTGAGCGCATTGGTTTACTGGATCCTTGGACTGAAATGTTTACAGGGGTTCACTGGTTTAAGAAATTTCAGATGGTAAAAATCTGCTTCTTTTTAATTGTAAGGTATTTTTTTTTTTTTCATTATTATGTACTGATTTAAATGACTGGGGTGTGGGAAATTCCCTCGCCACATGGCCTTCCATGTTTCTAACTTGCAGTCAAGTGTATATGACATAAAAATATATTTTGTAATATCAATCAGTGCAAACAGTGCTATCTGCTAGCAAACTTTAGCGATTTTTTGCAAACGTTTATTTACAGAACAACACCATAAACACAAACACAAGATTAAAGGTAATATACATATAATGAAAAATTGTCATAAATATCCTTATTAATGGCAAAAATTACCTATATTTATAAGTCTGCTTGCTCGAGTGAGCAGGCATGTTGGAAAATGGAAATTTCTCTTAGCCCTTCGTTTGAAATGAGGTCCCGAAAATTCTTTGTTTGGAGGCCTATCTGGCCCTTCCCCTTCCCCCTACCCTTCCAACCTAACGAGAAATGAGACACCCCTAGCACTTCACCCCCCCCCGGAGCCAAGCCAGCTCTTCTCACCTTTATTCATAGGTTGGGGGGAAGGTGAAAGGTGAAATGGCAAGTTTAAAAGTGACACGAACGACCCTCATTAACAATTGTGAGGTTAGATGTTTGAAAGGTTGTGAAAAAAATGGAGGCACCAGTGCAATCACTTTTTTTGTGTGAAAATAAATAAATAATTTCTTCATTTTTGCTTATAAAGGTATAGGAGTAATACATCATTCTGACCTGTAACGGGTCCATTTTTATTTTAGTGCACTCACAATAGCCTATAAACAACTCATGCGTTTATAAAATAAAGGAAAACAGAAGATGCGCTTTCTGCCGTCTGTTCTTGAACATCGCTTCACAATGAACAAAAGCTTTAAATTACCACTTTAAAACGAAATAATTCAAATCGAAAATAGAAACGTTCATTATGTAATCTGTAGGCCTAAAGATTTAAAGATATTTCTATATAAAGGCACGTCCAATTTAGAAATGGCGAGAAATTTTTCTATTTATCTCCATTATTGATGAATGTCTAAAATATAAAAGTAAGGAAAAGCCTAAAACAGGGCTGATTATATTTATTTTATAATTCTATTAAAATTATAATGTTATAGAATATACTATAAAATAATTATAATTACAAATTATACTGGCATAGAGTATATGTAAAACTTTAATAATTGTAGCTGCTTATATTTTCAGATTTTATGTTTCTCTGTTCTATATATCTTAAAATTTAGAGGATTTGCTGCAACGCAATTTTGTCCGATATGCAAATTATTTATTAGCCTATTAGTATTTTAATCCATAAAGCAAATGCTTTAAAAACACCTTTAAAAAATACTATTTTTGCATCCAGATGCTTTTAAAGAACTTTTCAATATACATGTTATCTTATATCTTAAATGAACTTGTATCTTAAATGTAAACCATGATTTCGTTGTATTCCCTGTGTAACGAATCTCTTACTTATAGCTACATTTTAGGTGCGTCTGAGCTTTGTTGTTTATGATTTTTTTAAAAATCAAGAGTTGCGCGCACTCAACAAAACTGACAAGACTCATTTGAACGCTTCTGATAGACATTGCATTCCTAACCCAACAGAATCGTGTGTGGTTCGTTATAACACTGTAAAAACGCCTAAAAAGAATTACGGTGCAGATTATCTGATCTTAATGTAATGCCGCAATTTACATTTTCTATTCATTTTCATTTTATTGTCAACAGACGTAATATATTGATTTTGTTTGGGCAGGGGAATATGTCCAATTTAGTGGCATTTTTTGGCCCCAGGTCAAGCCTTCCCCAGCCTTACACACGCTCCGCCTATGATACTAACTATATATATACCCTTAGAATATATAGCCTATATATACCCACTTAGAATAATTTTCTTCCCGACCCGACACGCTAAATTTAATTCTCATTTCCAGAATCTCACATTTAACCATTTGGAAACAATGTCGAGTATAAAACTTTTTTCGCAGTACATCCATTATATTTCCATGTTCCACTTTTAAGACGTATTACAGCCCTGCATTTTAGTCCGTCAAAGATCAAATGCGGGCTAAAATTATATTTTAGACATTCAGTGGTGATTTAAAAAAAAATTGCAGCGCTGGAGGAACCACGAGACCAGGCTACCATGACGGTCCTGTTAGCAGCATTGAGCGCACGTTCAGCACAGCTTGGAAGGGTTCCTTGTTTAAAGCTTACCACAAAACACTGGCAAAAGTAAATACCATGACTGTCTAATAGTAAGGAGATATTTTAATTATTTATTTAGAAACTACTGTTTTCTGAGTCAGTGATGATGCAGTTAACAGTCCTCATATCCTCGTTGGACGCGCGCCTTTAGAGAGAAATGCATCTCTATGGACTAGCTACATAATAAAAACAGTTTTTGTTTTCTATTTGTTTTTTTCGTTAAGTAGTAATTTAAGTCTTTCTACATATTTATTTATCATGTCTGACAAAAAAATAACGGTTAAATATTTTCCACTGAAAAAAAAATGTAACTGATCGAGCTTGAGCCTTCATGTCCTAAAAATGTGTTTTGCTCTCTCCGCACAAACGATTGGATATGCACCTAATAGCGCATATTTATATCTATTATTATTTATTTCTTTTATTTTACATCTATGGATTTTAGTTTAGCCAATTCGTGATTTGAGAAGGCAAATTGAAAGAGTAGGTCAACTCACTGTCTGCCGCTTGGTCTTTAAGAAACAAAAAGCTTACGTTTAACGAACAAAAATGCTCCAATTTTTTTTTCTAAATTAACTTAATAAAAAGGAAACGAAATTATAAATACTTTGCCGTTACATACAGAATGAATTACCGATTATGGCGCCAGATATTGAAACAACAGACATAAATACTGTCCAAATAGCCCTCTTTGTGCAGGGCTTGGCCACAGAATGTTGTTCCTTGCGCCACCTGGTGGATATTATATGAAGCGCAACAACGTTTTAAAAAAACCTAAAAAAGCCCCTGCAGGCCGCCGCGTGGCGACGCGTGCTGAATTGCAGGCTGCCGCGTGAAAAAAGACGCATTTTTAATGGCCAGATCTGTACTTAACCAGCATATGCTGGATTTTTCAACAGGGTTATGACTGGTTTTGTGGTCCAGGGACAAAAATAGTCCAAACTTAATACCACAAAAATGTTGAGACCAGCAGAACGAAATGTGAATGTGAAATTTTACAACACTTCAATATAAAAAAGGTAATTTTGAGTAGTCTAACTTACGTGTTCAACACAATATCGCCAATGTTTTGCTCCGCCGACGATAAATAGATCCAAAATAAACCACACATGAACCTCTCTGAAAAACACACAGTAGTGATGATTCGTTGCTGAATGAGTCGGATAAATGAATAATTCATATGACTCTCATAAAGACAGTCACTGTCGCCGCCTACTGGCCACACGAACGATAGCTAGGCTATAACTCACACAAAGCACCGCTATTGATCTCCAGACCTTTCGCTGTTTGTATCACTCCGCTTGCCTACTTCGCATCTATTAGCCTTCTTTGAATGTTGCTTGACCAATCAAATTCGAGTGTTGTTAAACGAAGTTAGTAAATCTGCGTACTATAGTTGTGCTCTTTCTCCAGGCTCTTAAATTGCATGTAAAAAAAATAATTCGTCATGAATAAGGCTCGCTTTTATTGATCGAATTTACTTCGGTTCTCTTCTCTACTGCGATAGATAGGTGACCTTGGGGGTAAGTAGGCTAATATTTTACTTGTATTGATGTATGTTGTTTTCAGCTTTTGTATTAATCACGTAAAGTGCTTTATTTAATGCACCTTTATGCGTATCCATGTAAACATTTTATGAAGTTCTTTTTTTTATTTGTGATTGTCACGTGACTAAAATTAGAAAGCCCTCATTAATCTTTCCAAAGAAGCTCTTATAATATATTGACTCACACATACAACAAAGGGACCTACCCTGGACCTAGATTCATGCCTTTATAGGCATCTCATGCCTATGGATGTTTAAAGCACAGAGTCAAGGTTAACGGATACTCCTGGGGATCCTCAAAGTGAATTTGAAAACCTTGTGGAGTTTTGATTCAAATAGGATAATGGACACAATTATTGTTTTTGCAATCAAAAGTATGGCATGTTTGGAAAATTTTATGTAAACATGAGTGAACAACTGTTTAAACCAGCCTAGACTGCTAAAACCAGATTAAACCAGATTAAACCAGTGTCTAAACCAGCGAATTAAGATCACTTTTTCCAGAACACATTTATATATCAGAATTTATTATTAAACAAAATTGAAAGCGTTGCTATTCAAAAATAGATATGTGACCGTGGACCACGAAACCAGTCATAAGGGTCAATTTTGGGAAATTGAAATTTCCATTTATGTATGGTTTTGTTAGGATAGGGCAATGTTTGTCCGAGATACAACTATTTGAAAATCAGGAATCTGAGAGTGCAAAAACATCAAAATATTGAGAAAATGGCCTTTAAATCTGTCCAAGTTAAGTTCTTAGTAATGCATATTACTAATCAAAAATTAAGTTTGATATATTTATGGTAGAAAATTTACAAAATATCTTGTACATCTGATCTTTACTTAATATCCTAATGATTTTTGGCATAAAAGAATCAAAATCAATGTATTTTTGGCTATTGCTACAAATATGTGCTACTTAAGACTTAAAGGGGTCCTATTATGCTCTTTTACAAAGTCTTTATTTTGTTTTTAGGGTGTACTTGAACATGCTGTCATGCTTAATTGTTCGAAAAACACATTATTTTTCACATAATTTACATTATTACAATAGCTTTCTCCCCAGGCTGGCACAAATGGCTCGATTAGTTCCGGGTTCCACCTTCCGAAAAACCAAATGTATTGTGATTGGTCAGAAGTCCCACTGCGTTGCGATTGGCAAACAGTGTAGACCGCGTTCCGCCCTGATGCGCCCCTTCCCAAGGCAGCAAACTAGATTAAAGTGATTTTTACGTTTTAAATATGTATATATTTTTTTTTTTTACAAAAACACATCTGATCGCTAAAGGAGGCTTTTACAGACCATCCCGGAGCTATATGAGGCACTTTTTTTTGTTATGGATCGACTTATTTTGGACTGATGGAACACTTGCCTGTGCCGTTGAATCTATGCTGTTGTATGAGAGCCAGAATTGATTTAATATAACTCCGATTGCATTCGTCTGAAAGAAGGAAGTCATATACACCTAGGATGCATGAAGGGTGAGTAAATTAAACGCTACAGTATTGTTGGTCCTATCGTCAGCCTGCGAGATTGCGGATACGTGATATTGTCATTATTGTGCTATGTATTTAATTATTTGCATGCCCGAAACCATAAGGCTAGTGAAACTATCTACACTGTATGCTAAATAAATCTCTTACCACACACAGCACTTCTACGGCGAGGCGCCGACGCGTCCACGGATGATCACTAGTCAATGTTCGTGTTTACAGCAGCCGCGGATCTGAGTGTGTTTGGACCCTCTGTACAACACACATGAACGGTGCGGCTTCAGCAGTTTGCGGACCCTTTAGTTAAAGCTGCATTTAAACGAGCCGACCTATGGCTTGCTGTAATATCCCAAAAGCGGCCGTCCAGGCGAATCCCCCACCCGCCAACAAATTGAATTTCAGTAGGCGGGACTTACGTTGTGACATAATAGCCTCCGGAAAACAAACGCTGTAGTCCAAACGAGTTGTTTCCTTGTAGTTCTTGAAAAGGGATTTTTTAAAAACTAAATATCTCCCTTTGGAGTGGACTTTGAGATTTGTAACTTTGTAGATGTTTTTTATGCCCTAACATACACACCACACACTGGCTAAAGTTCAAAAAGTGAAAAAGCATAATAGGACCACTTTAAGTTTTGTGGTCCAGGGTCATATATGTGTAGAGCATAAGAGATTTGTGTGTACATTTATTCTCAATCTCAAGTAAAGCTACTTCATCATTCGTATAAATGCATATGATTGTGTTTAGTCAGTAATTTCACTACACTGAAAGTAACACATTCTGAACAGCGTTGTGAATAAAATAATTGCAAAAATTATGATTGATTGCAAGTTCACAAGTGAAACAGCAGAGTAAGCCACGGCTGCAAATATGAGATATGAAACTAATATGAAGGACAATGGCAGGGGCAAGGTTATCTTATTCATAATTAAATTTAATCTGTTTTCCTTTCATTATTATTTTCATTCCGTCAACATTGCACAAGCAGCTAACTAATAAGGAGTGTGCATTTCTCCATTTACTTTGCTTAAGGCGCAGCTTTGGTGTCACGTTATACTCTGTCACCAGCACAGAGCCTTTGTATATTCTATTATTTATATTCACTCTCCATTTCTATTATATAATGACTTTTTTCAACTGCATTGAGTAAATAAACGATGTGGCATGCAATGCATGGCATTAGACAGCATCACTTTTTAGCACATCTAGCATGAACTCCATTATTAAACATGCTTATCAATATCAGCACCGGTCATTCTCTAGAAGTTGCTTTCTGGTCATTCATCAATTTCATTTTTCCATTTGTGAATTATATTGGCCTAGGGGTCTGCATTGCATATGCACATTTCATCTCCGTAGCAATAAAGCCAGCCGGAGAGTTTCTAACCTGAGGTGTGTGGGTGATGTCTTCGTATTGATGTTTGCGTAAAATAGACACTATAAATGATGCATTGGAATATTAATGAAATTGGTTTTGCAGTCATGGTTAGCTGTGTATTTCACAGCAATGTGTCTCTAATCCTTTGTTCAATATACACAGGAATGTTTTTCAGCATATCTCACTTACCTATCGATATGACCCTGTCGATACAAAACAAGGCACATGGATATAAGCTGTTTGATATTGGTCTCAAATACTAAAATAGCTGCAGGACAAGAAGCTGCTTTTTATCTTGTCAGCAATCATCTCTCCACGAAACAAAAAAGGATGGAAGTTTTAACTCTAGTATCACATGACTATAACATACACCCTCAAAGAAATGGCTTGTGACACCATGCGCGCATTGAGAGTGGGTCACTGTTTGAATCTGGTGCTCGATGTGAATGATCCTATTAGATAGCCTTTTGTATGGAAGCCGTTTCCACTATTGAAAAAAAAAAGGTTATTGTGACTTTTTATCTCACATTTCTGACTTTTATTCTCAGAACTGTGAGATATGAACTCACAATTGTAAATAATAAAGTCAGAATTGTGAGATATATAAACTCACAATTGCAAGTTCTAAAATCAGAGATAAAGCAATTCTGAGAAAAAAAGTCAAAATTAAAAGCTGAATTCTGACTTTTTTCTTAGAATTGTAAGAATAAAGTCCAATTTTGAGGGGGAAAAGACTGAAATGTTCTCAGAACTGCAAATTTATATCTCACAATTCTGACTTAACTTACAGTTCTAGCAATTCTGAGAAAAAACGTCACAAATTGAGAGCTATAAACTCGCAACTCTGAGAAAAAAAGTCAGAACTGACTTTATAATTCACAATTGCGAGTTTATATCACACAATTCTAAGAAAAAAAGTTGGATTTGCCAGTTTATATCTCGCAATTCTTATTTATAATTCAATTGTTTTATTGAGCTGTTGTATAAAAGCAATATCTCATCTGCAGTCTTATTTTTAGCCTTAATATCTCCACTCTTATGATATTGTAATGTCAAGTCAAATTTATTTATGTTGTATAGTGTTGTGAAATATAGATTGTTGTAAAGAAGCTTCATATTAATAAACAGGAAAATAACGGTGTAGTTCACACAAAACTAACCATTTGCTTCAGGATATACAAAATGTAGATGAGTTTGTTTCTTCAATCAATGGGTGCCGTCAGATTAAGAGTCCAAACTGCTGATAAAAGCACGACTCAGCTCCATAGAGTAACATCTTGAGAAGTGAAAAGCTGTGTGTTTGTAATAAACACATCCATCACGATGTTTAAACTTCAAAATAAATACAAGTTCTCTATTCATAATATCGCTTTGTCCAGTTAAAATCGTCTCATCTGAATAAGAAGAGAAATATGCACAGAAAGAACAAGCAAAAACGGTCTGTTGGTGGATTTTGATGTGAGAGGACAACAGATGATGGATTTTTTTTTCAGGAGAAAAGTGTTATGTTCTCATATTTTGACCAGAAGTGACCATTTAAATTTAAACTGCCTTTTTAAAAAGTTTTTAGCACATTTTTATTTTTGTGTAAACCTTAAATCCTGTAAAATTCATCAATTATTAAACAAAATGTATCATTTTTTAAACAAATTAAACGTATGTTGTAATTGCCTTTACAGCTCAATATTGTGATATTGAGATAAATTAACTATTATTTCATTAATCTAAAAATACATTTCTTATAGTAAAAATCTTTATACATAGGTTCAGCTCTGAAATTTTCAATAATTAATTGAAGCAATCAAGAGTGTAAAATGTAGCTGAAAATTCTTTACAATAAAAAAATTATTTTCTGCAGTTCCAAGCATTTCCACTCAGTAATGCATATTTTAAGGTGTCTACTGTCACTAGTCAATCCAATAGTAATTGCCCAATAACATGGGTGCTAATCTTGAAGCTGCTTTAAAGTGTGATTAGGCTAGAGAGTGTGAAAAGTGTGGCATTAGAAGAGGCACACTTGATGGAAAATCCATTGCTCAGACAAGGTAATGAGGTGCCGAGGGTGATGAAGGCAGAGGTCCACAGTGTAGATAGCAAAGCACTGGAATACTGCCCTGAGCACAGGCTCATGTCCTCTTTGATCTTTCTCCTTGATCATGGCACTTTGTAAAACCCGCAAAATCCAAAATGACCAAACATGACCAGTACACAGACAACTAATCTGGTATGCTTTGATCTCTGTAAATCTACACAATCAGTAACACGAGTTTCACCTTCTGACATTATTATTCTCTCATTATTCAAACACATGCAACCATGCATAAAAAAAAAACTAAATTGTCAAGATCTCAAGAGACCTGTTTTTGTAAGCCATATGGAGTTTCATTGCACTTGCAACGTTTTATAATGAGAGCTTTGACTTCAAAAGCGCAGCAGACCTAAAATGCCTAGTACAAAAAGGGTGACATTTTAATTTCATTATTCAAATTAATTCATGTCCAGAGGTTAAGATTTAATTTTAAGAGAATCTCAAGTACTGAGCAAAGTCTAATAGCTTAAAAAGACAGTGTGTGCCTGAAATAAAGATTTCCATCAATAAATATTCCAAAACATCAAATGTAATAAAATTAAATATACACTCTTAAAAAAGATTATTGCCATTGATGGTTGCATGAAAAATCTTTTCATTGCACAAAAGGTTATTTTTAGTGGAAAAAAGGTTCTTTAGATTCTTTATGAAAAATATTGTAGCTAATGAATAATAAGGACATTGACAGCCAATGTCCAGTGCAAGCATTAAAGTACACTCTTAAAAATAAAGGTGCTTTAAAAGGTTATTTACAGCTGATGCGGAAAATGATTGATTCGGAGTCAGACGGGTGGGGTTAAAAATGATTATACAATTTATTCAAATAGTTTCAGATAAATTTCAGATATTTCAGAAACGCAATATAGACCACAATCCAGACAACAGTCATAAATGAAAGATTAACACAATTAAGAGTCCATAAATCCATTGATTAGGAATAAACACTGATTTCAATGTTATATTAATAAGCCAATTCAAATCTGTTCAATAATAGTATACTTCTTTGAGAAGATATACAAATGCAAAAATTATAAGAAATATTGCAATAATAATATTTACTGTCTCAAAAGTTGAGAATTCCATAAAAGCCAAATTGCAATTAATAAAGTCAAATTTAGTCAAATACTAATATCAAATTTGAGAAAAATAAGTCTAATAGAAAATTAGACCGTTTCAGGTGCACCCAGAAGAACGTTGAGAGCGGAGTAAAGGAGCTTGAGAAGTCTGAAGTCTCCGATCTGTCCAGAATAAAATTGCAAGACTTTTTATACCCTAAAGCCAGACAACTCACAAAGTCTGAAGGTCAAAGTCAGTTGAAAATACACCAATACATCAACTCATGAATAAACTCATGATTAGTAATTATAAACTTGGTTGAGTGGACGTGCAGTTTCATTTCTCCTTGTTAGTTTAATTTATATCTTGAGACATTGAGACGTGTTAATGTTAATCTAATTGTCCATCTAAACTGTCTTCATTAAGTACCAAGAATAACCGTTTTGCGGAACTGTGCTTCGGACATCACACTCATACATAGATGAAGATGGAAAAATACATATACTTCGAAGGATGAATAAAGCATTCAGCACTATATTGAGTAGCTTAATCAATAAGACATAACCAAACTTCTAATATTTGATGATGATTATTATGTTAATATTTCTATATTTTGATTAAGAACGCAATACTCATGTCTCAGCTTGTGATCAAAAGTGTTATTAATTTGCATATTTGTCCACCAACCCAAACTTTAAAAAGGCACATTTACTAAGAAGTACTTCTTGTTCTAAGAACATCGGTCTGTCTGTCGGAGTTAATGATAGATATGATAAAATGTACGAAAATAACATAGCTACATAGCAACAGCATACAGTCTCATGTCATGTCTCAAAAGGTCAGTCAGGGCAAAACTGTTAGAGCATTGAATACATATTCTCAAAAAGATTAATAATGATATAAATATAATAATTCATAAGTCATATATATAATACACTTAATAATGCATAATCCTACATATGAATATGCAAATTCTTGTTAATTTCACAAAGTCGACACATCACAGCGATGCCATAGAAGAACCATTTATGGCTCCACAAAGAACCATTCAGTCAAAAGTTCTTTAAAGAACCATCTCTTTCTTACCTTTTTTACTATCTGAAGAACCTTTTGTGAATAAGAAAGGTTCTTCAGATGTTAAAGGTTCTTTATGGAACCATTTAGACAAAAAAGGTTATTCTATGGCATTGTGAAGCACCTTTATTTTTAAGAGTGTAGCAGACAACAAAACGGCAGAGCACACATATTGTATTTTGGTAATCGCAGTTGTCTTTATAGTTATTTTTTTATGCATAAGTGCCTTAAGCATTTTCTAGTAATTAACCCTGGCTTGCAGAGAAAGAACTGCGATCTAGTGAACAAACGTCCAGTATCCCATCAATCCGATTTTGATGAGAAGACATTTGTCTCGTGTTGACTCCCGCTGTCCATCTCTGTCATCACCCACTGAGCTCTTGAGTGAATTCCATTGCACCATGAGCCTGTCAGCAATCAAACCGCCTCAAATCCTGACAACACGATTCCTCGCACCCCCTGTGTCCCTTTAACACAGGGACAATTCTTCACTTTGTCACCCAGCCAATCACCTAAATCTGGACTTAATTAGATCCTAATAGAGCCATTTCTCACATTACGGTGGAGAGCTTTCCCTAGGTAGAGCCTGATTAAGCAGACAGAAAAGTCATTGTTTTTAGTGGAAAGCCTATAAAAGCGAACTGCTTTAACGTAGTGTCTTCATTCAATTTTAAATCATATCTTCAAATCCACTGGGAAAATCATTAAAAGTGATAACCTTTTTTTTTTCAATAAAGCACAAATTATAGCAGTAGTTCATATATGGGCAACTAAAAACACATGTAAAAAGCATTCAAGAATTCAAATCTTAGATGTTTACTAAGATCTTTTTATTATCAATTAAAAACCCACATTTCAATTTCACTTTATGAAAATTATATTAAAAAAAACAATGTTTGCATTTTATTCAATTGTTGTTTTTAAAAATATTTTTGTTATATTTTCTTCGTAAATTATGAAACTTTATGTAAAAGAAAATGTTGCACATTTTCATGTCACCACCAAAACACACTGCAAAAAATTCTTTTCTTAGATTTTTTTTGTCTTGTTTCCAGTCAAAATATCTAAAAATTCTTAAATCAAGAAGGATTTACTAAACAAGTAAAAATTATTTTATTGTTTTCAGAAAAAAAAACAAGTTTTTGCTTAGAACAAGCAAAATAATCTGCTAATGGGGTAAGAAAAAAACAGAAAACAAGATTATTTTTCTTACCCAATTGGCAGATTATTTTGTTTCAAGCAAAAACACACTTAATTTTGATTTATAGGCAATCGTTTTCACACATCTAGAAAATCCTTCTTGATTTAAGGCTTTTTAGATATTTTGGCTGGAAACAAGAAAAGCATTTTTTTGCAGTGCAGTGTATGTTTTACTCCATTGGCTGAGACTGATTTTAACTACACCCCTACATTTATGATCAGGAAATATTTATGTATGCATTATAGCATACATAACTCATAGCTACATGGTGAGTATAGGCCCCAAAGACACAAAGAAAATCTGTGTAACTTTTAAGAATGTCACTACCAAATACCATTTTTTATTTTTTTATAATTACACACTTTTTGGGGGGATTTATTCCATAACATTTAGTTTGAACTGTGTTAACTAACTTTTTAAAGATTAGCATCTTTGAACCAGGTTCAAAAGTGTCTAAAATTGTTGCAACCAAAACATTTAGTGAAGTTTCAGTAGTGACATCTTTGTTTTTTGGGGTGTTATCCCATAAAATTGCCACTACCATAACAGTCACGACCGAAACATGTCATCATTTTCCAAAGGAAACACATATACCTTCTTTATTTTAAAGAAATAAACTAAATTTTAATTCAGTTGTGCAATTTGTTGTATTTTAGTATGTTTTATTGTTTTAGTATGGTTAAAATTCTGAAATGTAATGTGGTTGCTACCGAAAATGTGCAGTCAAAAATAAACTATATTGAATTACAGCGGGGTAAATAAGTATTTGACACATCAGCATTTTTATCAGTAAGGGGATTTCTAAGTGGGCTATTGACACAAAATTTCCACCAGATGTAGCCATCAAGCCAAATATTGAATTCATACAAAGAAATCAGAACATTTAAGTATACAAGTTGAGTCATAATAAATAAAGTGAAATGACACAGGGAATAAGTATTGAACACATGAAGATAACAAGGTGCAAAATGGCATAGAAAGCCAGGAGATCACCTGAAATCTGTCAGTATTGAGAGAAAAAACCCTGCCCCCTATCAGTACTAATTGATATCAGTTACCATTACCCAGAAGGCACACGGGAAAGACTTCATGATGGGTAAAAGCAAAGAACTCTTTCAAGATCTTCGTAATCTTATCGTTGAAAAGCATTTTGATGGGAATGGTTATAGGTGCATTTCCAGAATGCTGAATGTTCCTGTGAGCACTGTGGGGGTCATTATCCGGAAATGGAAAGAGCATCAGTTCACCATAAACCGGCCACGATCAGGTGCTCCACGTAAGATCCCTGTCCGAGGAGTTCAAAGAATAATCAGGAGAGGTCTCCAAGAGCCAAGAACCACTTGGGCAGAACTTCAGGAAGACCTTGCATCAGCAGGTTCTGTTGTTTCAAAGAAAATAAGCAATGCACTGAACCGCCATGGCATCCATGCACGCTCCCCACGCAAGACTCCATTGCTGAACAAAAAGCATGTTGAGGCTCGGTTAAAGTTTGCGAAACAGCATTTGGAGAAGCCTGTGGATTATTGGGAGACTATAGTATGGTCAGATGAAAGCAAAATTTAACTTTTTGGCAGTCATTCTACACACCATGTTTGGAGAAGAAATGGCACTGCCCACCACCCCAAGAACACCATACCAACAGTTAAGTTTGGGGGTGGAAGCATCATGGTTTGGGGCTGCTTTTCAGCAAGGGGTACTGGCAGACTTCATATTATTGAAGGCAGGATGAATGGAGAAATGTACCGGGACATTCTGGATAAAAATCTGCTGCCATCTACCAGAAAGCTGAAAATGAAGAGAGGGTCGACATTTCAGCAAGACAATGATCCCAAACACAAGGCCAAGGAAACAATGAAGTGGTTTCAAAGAAAGAAAATTAAGTTGCTTGAATGGCCCAGTCAATCACCTGACCTAAATCAGGTGGAGAGAACTGAAGATCAAAGTTCATAAAAGAGGCCCAAGGAACCTTCAAGATTTAAAGAGCGTTTGTGTGGAAGAATGGGTCAGAATCACTCCTGAGCAATGCAGACGACTGGTCTCTCCATACAAGAGGCGTCTAGAAGCTGTAATCACCAACAAAGGCTTTTCTACAAAGTATTAAATAAAGTGTGTTCAATACTTATTCCCTGTGTCATTTCACTTTAATTATTATGACTCAACTTGTATACTTAAATGTTCTGATTTCTTTGTATGAATTCAATATTTGGCTTGATGGCTACATCTGGTGGAAATTTTGTGTCAATAGCCCACTTAGAAATCCCCTTACTGATAAAAATGCTGATGTGTCAAATACTTATTTTCCCAGCTGTATCAGCTAAGATGTTATGATAGTGTTTGGTTCAATGTATATTCAATAATAATATGATTTGCCTTTTACAAAGAGAAATTGGATTCAAAATACAACACATCTCATAAATCACACCTGAAACATTGTTAAAATTGTAATTGTTATTGATTTACAAAATCTTAATAGGTTAATATAGCCCTTCTTATTAAATTATATATTATAGTGTTTCGGTAGCGACACATTTGGGGAGAGGACAAATATTGTAAAACTTTCTGAAAATACAATATGCGAATTAACGGCACAATTACTAAAAATACATACAAAAATTTGTCAAAAAAGACTGACATTGAACCAAAAATAATACCTAAATCAATGACTTCTGACCTTAAGCTGGTGTAAAGTTAAGTTTCTTTTATTCTCTTTTACAGTAAAGGACACCTCTCATTTACAACAGATTTATGCTTTTCTTGACAACTCATTAGATTCTGTTGACGATTTCGACCCTGATTCTGACACAAACTGAGATAGATTACTCTATAAAACCTTGCATCTGTACTGACGCGTAAAAGATGAACAGTAAAAATTACTGAAACTCTCAAACTGCCCTTGAAATGTGATAAGTGAAAATGGAGGTACCAGAGAGCATTGAGTACTGTGGCTCTCACTGTTGGAAGAGGAGAAAATTACTTTAATTGCAGTTGTAAAAGTCATGCCACATGCAATCAGGGAGCTGATGGGTCAATATAAATCATCCTGGATTCCTCATTAATTTTCCCATGTAGGGAGACTAAAACGTCTTCATTCTATCACTTACTGTGATGGAGATGAATTAAAGGCATGCTTGGATGTGGGAAATCAATGCCACCTTAACGGCATGTAGCATGAAGCAATCAGCCAGTCTGACACAAATGACACAACATCTGTAAAGCAACCTGTCTGTGTCTTCACATTGTGTGTGCTGTTTGCTAGTGTCAATAAATCAATTTCAAAATTAAGTTCAGTTTCAGGGTCAGGATTAATATGTTCAAATAGTGAAATTCACAAGGTCTTTGACCCAGAACACATCTACCTGTCAATCATTGAAGCTTGTCAACCAGTGGTCATTAGGAAATATACACCACTATTTTTACATTTAAGGAACAATTTTTACCTGAAATAAACCTTATAATGTACTTTTATCTGTATATTCAGCTTAAGATATAGATATACACTGTCGTTCAAAGAATTCTCTTATGCTCATCAAGGCTCTGTTTACTTGATCAAAAATACAGATAAAAATGGTAATGTGAAATATTATTACAGTTTAAAATAATGGATTTCTGTTTTAAATAAATGCTGTTCTTTTTAACATTTTATTTATTAAAGAATTGTGAAGTGTCACAGGTTCCAACTAAATATTAAGCAGCACAAGAGTTTTCAACATTTATAATAAATCCGCATATTAAAATGATTTCTGAAGGATCATGTGACACTGAAGACTGGAGTAATGATTGCAGGAATAAATTACATTTTAAAACACATTCACATAGAGAACAGTTATATTACATTGACATAATATTTCACAATATTACTGCTTTTCTATGGATTTTTGATCAAATAAATGCAGCCTTGATGAGCAGAAGAAACTTCTTTAAAATGTATTGACCAATGAATGCTCACTTAAAATGTTTTATTTGATATTTATTTACAGTATACATTTTAATATTGGCTATTTATTAGTTATTGACCAGTAAAACATATATACTGTAATGTCATAATGATTACATTCATAATGTAATTTAAGGGGATAGTTCACCCAAAAATGAAAATGTGATGTTTATCTGTTTACCCCCAGGGCATCCAAGATGTAGGTGACTTTGTTTCTTCAGTAGAACACAAACGTAGATTTTTAACTCAAACACTTGCAGTCTGTCAGTCATATAACGGCAGTCAATGGAACATACACAGACAAAACCAAATTAAATGCAGCTCATGACAATGCATTGAGGTCTTAAAATACGAAACAAGGAGTGTTGACTTTTCACCGACTCCCAACTTTTGAGCCTGATTGACTAAAGTTATACAGTTGGACATTGCGGTGGATCAGAGGTAAAAAATTATATAAATACTGTTCAGTTTTTTGTACAGACCGATTGTTTTATGTGTTAAGACCTCAACGTCACGAGTCACAGGGTTTAATTTGGTTTTGTCTGTGTGTGTTTTTTTTTACTCTCAAAACCATGGGTCCCATTGACTGCCATTATATGATGACAGCCTGCAACAGTTTGAGTTAAAAATCTGTTTGTGTTCTACTGAAGAAACAAAGTCACCTACATCTTGGATACCTCGGTGGTACATCAAATGTTAATTTTTGGGTGAACTATCCCTTTAAAACATTTAGAGAGTATAGTATACATTATAATGTTGACCATTTATTTAGTTGTCAGCCAATGAAACTCATGCTGTGTGAACACCAAAAGGAAAGTGAATATTCGTGTTTGTTGCAATTATGTCAAACGCTGCAAATTCATGTTTATTCACATCTTTGCATTGACTTTGTGTGTAATCTACTCGTGCAAATAATTCAATTAGGTTTTGGTCTACACTCACTATTATCAGCCAGCATTTTAATATTGGTGCATCCCTAATGTTTAACTTTTCTTACACGTTAGCACAAAAACTCACTTTTACAATTGTCGAAACAAGATGCCATTTATGCCTGTTTGCATAAGCGATAGCTCTCTATCAGGGCTGGATGCCAAACAGCAGTGGTCGAACGCTCATGAGCTTCAGCCTGCCTACCCCATTAATCTCAGACTTCATTGTCTGGCAATAAAAAGGTGTGTCTGAACATAAAAGATCCCTCCTATCCATCAGTCTTAGTGCCACTCAATAAATGGCCACAGATTTAAACAATGTACGGCCCTGTGATAAAGCCTTGTTTGTAGTCTGTCTTTCCAATTGGCAAGTCTAGATAACCATCTAAAGCTTTTTAAACCTGTGGGCTCCGTAAGGTTACCACAGCACACAATAAGTTGGCGATCAATTTCAAACTTATCCTCAGTGACACATATGTCTGATGTTAAGAGAGGTTTCAGGGGAAAATTGAGCAAACAATCTGTTGATCCTATATACCTGAGGATTTACAAAGAAAATCAATATAAAACTAAATGAGATCTACTGGATTATATAACACTTTTTAAGGCAGCAGTTTTACATATTGGCTGACTTTGGTAAGGATTGATTGCATTGATGTTCTAATAAACCAAAGCCATGAGTGATTGAACCTAGCTGTGTCAAACAAATCATGGTTGTCTATCACCAACCAACAACAGAATAAAACACACATTTTAGTCATAAAACAACAAAGCAACAAAAATACACATTATGGCTTATAGCGCAAAATATAAATTCATAGTGGTAGTTTTCAGCGTTTATGTTTGGGAAGGCATTGTGATGCCTTTGCCAGCGTCCCGTATAAACAGAGAAGCGGCAATCAGCCTAATGTACTCGAGTGTGTCCAGCACACAAAGCCTTCTCACTGAAGCATTAGCTCAGCAATCTCCCAAAGTGAAACACCCCTCATTAACATGAATGACCAGAATCTAGCATCATCAAGAGATTGTGTTCTTTGTAGACATTTCCACAATAACAAAAACAGGTTAGGTTGAATTCTCCTTCAGTCTCACTATATGATTGATCTGTCTACTATCCTAAAAGCAGGTTCACTATATTTGCACCTTTACACAAATAATTTTTTTTCCTGATATATTAAAGATCAATATATTATCATGGAAATATATTATTTAAAGGGATAGTTCACTCAGAAATGAAAATTAACCCATGATTTACAGTGAGGGAAAAAAATTATTTTGTATGTTTGCCCACTGACAAAGAAGATCAATCTATAATTTTAATGGTAGGTTTATTTGAACAGCGCGAAACAAAATAACAACCAAAAATCCAGAAAAACGCATTTCAAAAAAGTTATAAAGTGATTTGCATTTTAATGAGTGAAATAAGTTCTTGATTCCCTATCAATCAGCAAGATTTTTGGCTCCTGGTAACAAACCAAGTTATACAGGTAACAAACCGAGATTAAGAGCACTTCTTAAAAGGAGTGCTCTTATGCTGCCTTCATGTGCTATCGTAATTATGGTAAATACCAAAATCCGACATCAAAATTGCACATGAACACCCACTCACGTTGTAATTTCCACTGGAAAGCTCGAAAATTTTTATGATACCCGAGTTGCCGAGATGGGATAAACTTTGACCTTTCCACATGGCGGACAGCAACGAAACTATAATGAATGGTAAACATTGCATGATGTAAAAAAAAAAAAAAAAAAAAAAAAAAAAAAAACGTATATAGGCTATATATATACTATATACAGGCTTATATAAAAACGTATATAGGCTAGCTAAAAGAACCATTAGTTAGTATTGTCTTTAAAACAACTCTACTATTCATGATCAATAAGATACAGCCTATAATTTACCGTTTGCATTTTGATGCATTCTGTAGCAGATGCATTAGGGAGTTTATAACCGTTTTAAAACTTTTACCTAAGTAGCATGTGAGGACAAATTCCGAGTTCGCCATGTTTCTCTTCACTACGACAACAAAAGCACCTGAATACGACACACTGGTAATTTCCACTTCACAAGTGGAAAGCATCATCTTTTCCATATCACATGAAGGCAGCATAAATCTCAGCTTGTTACCGGTATAAAAGACACCTGTCCACAGAAGCAATCAATCAATCAAATTCCAAACTCTCCACCATGGCCAAGACCAAAGAGCTGTTCAAGGATGTCAGGGACAAGATTGTAGACCTACACAAGTCTGGAATGGGCTACAAGACCATCGCCAAGTAGCTTGGTGAAAAGGTAACACAGTTGGTGAGATTATTCGCAAATGGAAGAAACACAAAATAACTGTCAATCTCCCTTAGTCTGGGCTCCATGCAAGATCTCACCTCGTGGAGTTTCAATGATCAGAACGTGAGAAATCAGCCCAGAACTACACGGGAGGATCTTGTCAATGATCTCAAGGAGGCTGGTATCAGCAAATCTTAAAAATGGGTAGTGGATAGGCATTCCAGCATGAAAATGACCCAAAACACACTGCAAGGGCAACAAAGGAGTGGCTCAAGAAGAAGCACATTAAGGTCCTGGAGTGACCTAGCCAGTCTCCAAACCTTAATCCCACAGAAAATCTGTGGAGGGAGCTGAAGGTTCGAGTTGCCAAACGTCAGCCTCAAAACCTTAATGACTTGGAGACAGGGTCTGCAAAGAGGAGTGGGACAAAATCCCTTTTGAGATGTGTGAAAACCTCGTGGCCAGCTACAAGAAACATCTGACCTCTGTGATTGCCAACAAGGGTTTCCAAGTACTAAATCATGTTTTGCAACTTTTTTAAAACGCGTTTTCCCGGATTTTATTGTTGTTATTCTGTCTATCACTGTTCAAATAAACCTACCATTAAAATTATACACTGATCATTTCTTTTTCAGTCGGCAAACATACAAAATCAGCAGGGGATCAAATTATTTTTTCCCTCACTGTATATGACTTTCTTCGTTCAGATAAAAACATTTGGAGTTATATTAAAAATTGCATGGCTCTTCCAAGCTTTATGATAGCAGTGAATGGCTGTTGAGATTTTAGTCATATAAAGTGCATCAATCCAGCATAAAAAGTGCTCCACATGGCTCCGGGAGGTCAAAAAGGCCTTCTGAAGTGAACCAATGTGTTTGTGTAAGAAAAATATCCATGTTTAAAACTTTATAAACCATAATCTCTAGCTTCCGCTAACTGCCGTACACACTTCATGAAAGAGTGGTGTTCCAGCGGATAAGGTATGGTTTATAAAGTTTTAAATATAAATATTTTTCTTACAAAAATGCATAGATTCACTTCAGAAGACTTATTAACACCCTGGAGTCATGTGGAGTACTTTTTATGATGGATGGATGCACTTTATTTGACTTCAAAATCTCAACAGCCATTTACTGTCATTATAAAGCTGGAAGTGCCAGGACATTTTTTAATATAACTCTGATTGTATTCATCTGAAAGATGAAAGTCATATACGTCTGAGATGGCATGAGGGTAAATCATGGGGTAATTTTCATTTTTGGGTGAACTATAACTTTAATATAACATGTTATATTTCGACTATATCTAGAATGTTTCATTTTGTAATGACATCCAGTTTTATTCATAATGTAAAATATCTAAAAGTGAAGCCATCTTGACTTACATTCTAATTGTGTTTATGCAAAATGTCTTTTAAGGAAATCAAATGAATGAAGCTCTCTAGTTCAAAGAAATATTGAGGGAAGTTGAAAATATCCTTGTTTGATCCTTCCAGTTCATAGTTATTTGACTGTGAGCAGATCCCTGCCATCAGCTCATTTAGCGTCCAAGCACAGTAATGTGAGATGCTTCTATAGGCAGCATTGTTCTCTAGTGAGCCCAGGATATCTTTAATTTAAGAGTAAGTGCAGTCTGATAATGGCTGAGCAGACCACACATCCCAAGGTGAACAAGGACAGTGTCTGGACATTTACTCCACTGACACTGTGCAGACAAAATGCTATACACAGAAAGCACAGAGGCCAAAGTCTGTTGTCCTGCAGCGCTGTACAATATTCCCCAGAGGTGAAGTGGACTTGCATAAGCTCTGTAAGCCAGAATTTATTATAGCAGACACAAAACAGAACCATTCAAAATGTTGCCCGTATCTGATTCTGGGAATCCTTGTGGTTTTATGATAGCGCTGATCCTCTGAGAGGAAGCCATGAAGATGTTCTGTTCAAGCGGAGCAGCTGCTCCTCAGTCCTGTGCATATGAAATCAATAGTCTGAACAGTTACCATGGCACTCAAACACAATTAATAAAATATGCAAATCCACTGCGTTAGATCCCAAGTAGACTGTTCTCTATGTGAGCCTAAAGAGGAACTGAATTGTCACCGATATAATATTTTAGTGAAATATTTTCAACACTAATTATTTTTTAAACTAAACTGTGTGTAAAAATAATAGTTGAGAGTTCAAATAGCTAATAAAAGCATCACAGTAATCCACAAGTAATCCATACGACTCCAGTCCTGTCTTGTGAAGCTGCGTGTTTGTAGGAGACAAATCTATCCTTCAGACATTTTAACATTTAAACCATTGCTTCTGGCAAAAATACCAGTCGATGACCCATAATAACACTTCCTCCAGTGGAAAAAGTCCATCACCTGATGTCCTCTCCCATCAAAATCTACCAACATATTTGTTTAGAACAGTTTTGGACTTGTAAACAAATCTGGATCTGTGCATATTTTTCTTTTGATTCAGATGAGATGACTTTTGCACTGGAGAAAGTAAGACTATAGATAGAGGACTATTTTAACCGAAAACAATGGTTTAAAATGTTTTAAGTAAAAAATATCTTAATGACATATTTGTTTATTACAAACATGCAGCTTTTCACTTCACAAGACTTTAATTGTTGAACTGGGGGTGTTTAATAAAACTAGTTTACCAAATAAGCCAGGCTTATTTCAGTTAGTCTGACTTATTTTCACCTGATTTGGCTCAAAATAAGTCAGACTAACTGAAATAAGCCCGGCTTATTTGGTAAACTTGTAAACTTTATGAAGCACCCCCCTGTGGATTACTTGAGGATTATTACGATGTTTTTATCAGCTGTTTGGACTATCATTCTGACGGCACCCATTCATTGCAGAGGGTCCATTGGTGAGCAAGTGATGCAATGCTAAATTCTCCAAATCCGTTGTGATAAAGAAACAAATTTACAGTAACATTAAAGCAAATTTACTTCAAATTAACTAATTGGCACAAAATATGGATCTGGTGGTGACCTGACCTGAGCTGTTTCACCAGTTCCAGTGGTTCAAGTAGAAATTAGTTATTTAACAGCACTGGGGACTTTGCACAAACTTTAGATTTTGGACTTTTAATTGACTCTTTCTGCATGTTACATTGTTATACCAGTACGTGCCAACATGTGGCTGACTAAATATTTCTGTTGATAGAGCTAAAATAGACAAAATGTTAACTGGCAATATTGTTTCTTAAAGGGGTAGTTCACTCAAAAATGAAAATTACTACATGATTTACTCACCCTCAAGCTATCCTAGGTGTATATGACTTTCTTCTTTTAGATGAATATAGTCGGTGTTATATTAAAATGTCCTGGCTCTTCTAAGCTTTATAATGCTATTGAATGGTGGTTCAGATTTTCAAGCAAAATAAAGTGCGTCCATCCATTAAAAAAATGTTCCACATGGTTCCAGGGAGTTACTAAAGACCTTCTGAAATGAAGCTATGTGTTTGTATAAGAAAAATATGCATATTTACGACAGATGAATACGGAAGTGATAAACACAGAAGCGCAGTGGAACTTGCAAACAAAACACTGGTCACGAATTAGTACAAAATGAGGGTTTGTAAAGAAAAATGTCAGAGGATTTTGATATAAGCCAAGAGAAGACACATTTTCCTTTGCTGTAAACAAAACCTAGTTCTGGCAAGATTCTCACCAGAGCTCAAAAAGTTTTAAATATGGATGTTTTTCTTACACAAATGCATTGCTTCGCACCAGAGGGCCTTTATTAACCCCCTGGAGCCATGTGGAGCACTTTTTATGATGAATAGATGCACTTTATTGGACATCACAACAGCCATTCGCTGCCATTATAAAAATTTTTTTTATATAACTCTGATTATAATTATCTGGAAGAAGATAGTCATATACACCTAGGATGGCTTGAGGGTGAGTAAATCATTGGGTAATTTTCATTTTTGGGTGAACAGTGCCTTTAACTATAAGCTGCTCAATGTAATAGTTAATTGCTTATTAATCGTTGTATAAAAACTAGGGCTGTCAGTTTAATGCGTTAATTAATTTTTTATGAACAAAACAACACGATTAAAATATTTGAACACAATTAAAACACTGGCCCAGTTCCCAGATCTGTACATCCTCTTATATTTCTAGTTGACTGTTGACAAATATGATGCAAGGCAACAACTCTACAAATGCAGTTATGCCCTAAAATTCAAGATATTGGTGCAAAAAATGCCCCTGTATGTGTTGTATATTTATCGATATCACACGGGAAGCAAGAGCAGTATGAAACGACTGCTGATTTTGTCCTGATCTGTCATGAGCTTAAATGTGATTTTATACAACAGTTCAGTAAATAAGAAGTTGATAAAGTGTTATATTTTAATATATTTATATTATGTTTTTTGCTTAATATTGCAGAGAACTATTACCTTTTAAGCCATAGCACAATTGTTGCACATCTCAGAGTGGTGTTTAGTTTCTGAATGAATCTGCATTTTGAACTAATCTTGTGAACCAATGATTCAAAAGCCCATTCATAAAGAGAGCCATTTACTTCATTCCTGAATGAATCAGCCCTTTGAACGAATCGAATGAATAAATGAATGTCTCATAAATACATTTACCGCCACCTGCTGGCAGATTTAGTTTATTTAGAGTATCATTTAATTAAAAAATTTAAAGGGGTCATCGGATGCCCGTTTTCCTTTAAATGCTAATGAGCTCTGCTTGCCATGCCCCTCTCTGTCATGGGATGATGAGCCGTGATGTTTACTTTAGCTGCATTTAGCCGCGTTTAGCGGCGGAACTTGCTAACTAGCACATTGTTAAGAAAAAGCCATTTGGAAAGATGCATAAAAAACCCTTATACTCACTTCTGCTGTGGGTGAAGCTGCATCACGAATGATTCACACGAACATAGACACATATGTAGATTGGGATCGACAAACTACCAACACATATTATATTCAAACAACATGTAAAAGTAATTTATGCATCCGATGGCCCCTTTAAAAACATTAAAGGGATAGTTTAGATACAAAAAATAAAATTCTGACTTTCATCGTATGAACAAAAATACTGAGATGTTTCTCAAATGATCTTCTTTTATGTTCCATAGTTTACGTGGAACATAATGTTTATGCATAATAAATTCTGTTGAGTCAAATAAATATGTATTCCTAAAGCTACAGTTTGTAATGTCTACTTGATACTTTCTTGTTTAACACAATAATAGCTTTAAATAATCTTTTGTGGGTATTTTCACAGTCAAATTTATTTTGTGAATAATTAGATTAGATTAGATTAGATTAGATTAGATTAGATTCCAAAATGCTTGAGGAGACATGCGATTACTCACGTTTGCGATATAAAAGATATTCTTTACTACTGTGCTTTTGCGTTCTATGTGCAGAAGATAGATGTTCAAATAGATCAATCCGTTGACCCATGGATGTAGAATATACCATAAAATGTTTCCAATCTCAGAAAAAGGGTTTACTGCTAGCCAAAGGCAACTAGCGGTTTAGTGGTTTATAAGAGTCATAAGGTAGCCAGCTTTTCACTTGTCTTTTCATGTTACAGATGTTGCACAGCATCTTCCTTCTCCTGCACTGATTTAGGAAGGACATAAATCACTGCCTAATAAGTTTTATTTCTTTTTCTTGGCAGAGAATCTCGACTTATTTTTCAGCCGTGCGCAGCTGTTTCATCATGTGAATAACATACCGCGGTATCCTGTCAGCGGCGCTTTTCAGGGTACTCTGCCATTTAGTGATCCAAAGATTACGCTCCAAGTCAAAGATTTAGCTTGGAGGACTTACAACAGCACTTGGGGATTTTCAAATGATTTTCTTGTATTTTAAACATCTTTGATCCTGAACAGCGAGGGGCCGAGGGTAAATGCAATAAATTTGTGTTTACAAAATGAGATGGGATTACCTAACTGTTTGCACAATCAAGCTCCCATTCAATTTTGCCCACAACACGCTTTTTCTCGATGGTACTGAATTCCAGGTTGAAGTGGTACCGTGGGCCTCTTCAGTCTGGGAGTCTTAGGAGGAGAGTCACGTAAAAACAGATTGAAAGGAAAATAAATAAATAAAATTATTCTTAATGGATAGAGAGAAGCAGCCATGAAATCATGAACAGAAGCCAATCAGCCCATTCAATCTCTTGTGCTTTATGAGCCATGCAGGTTTTTAGCACTCTGTGCAATGAAGTGGGACACAATTAGCATGCCAGCAATTAGATATGAAGTTCTTACACTGCATTTAAGCAGCCAACTCTTTGCTTTAAAGGATTCGGGGTGGTGGTTTGCAGCGTAATTGCTTTCAACAGTGTATCACGTCAAAGCACATGCATGGTTTGGTCATATTTTCTGCTGCTTGTTAGCTGTCTAACCTGTGTGTTTGATTTAGGACTGTCAATTTAATGTGTTCATTTAATTAAATGGATGGATTGCTGTGGACTGCAGGTTTATATTCAGTGATATGGAAATAAAACCAAAACGCATTTTTAATATCAGTTCAATGCTTTTGCCCTGCCATCATAACGTGATACTAGAATTATCTTAATTTAGCAAATTTTATAACAAACTTTTATATATGGAATTCATTTTTGGCTAATTATTAATTTATCACAGCATTTCATGTAAAAAAAAAAATCAATTAAAGTTTTAATTTAATATTTAAATTTCTATTAATTATTTTTACATTTGATTTCATTTGACAGCCCTAGTTTAAGTGATTTCATTATTATTGTTTAATGATTAAACTTTAAATTTTTATATGAAAATAATATTTTTAGATTTTAAATTCATGTTTTTATTTAGATTGTTCAAAACATTTTACATTTTATTTTCTTTCACAGCCCTACTTTAAGTGTTTTCATACCTTTCGTCAAATTAATTAAACTATTGTATGTAATTAAAATAAATATTACATAATTATATATAATTTCACTTACAGAATTAAGTAAAATCTACTTACCAAAGTTAAGTAAAGTGAACAACGAAAATAAAAGTTTGAGTAATTTTGACTTTAGTCTAAGTTTACTTGGCAATACTTCAATTTTACTTTATATAGCACTTAAATAAAGCATGCTTTTAAAGTGTATGTTGCTTAGAAACATCTAAGTAAATTATATAATACATATCATGCTGCATGTAGACACCATATATTTATAATCAATAAAGCAGTGTTCATCTGAACACGGAGACTTTAAATAATTAGTACACAATACACGATGGCAGTAGCATTTTGTGGTTCATTTTTGAGCATGAATGAAATGTCATTTTGAGTAGAAAATGAACTCCAGATGTAACAAAATCTCAAAAACAATGATAAAACTGTCTAAATACAGCTAAAAACAGGGGTAAAAAAACAACCTTATTAATGCCCGCATGCACGATGTGAACACCAGTATCAGAAAAGTTAGGAGAGTAGGTTTTACTTAATTTTATTTAACTTCTACAAGCTTAAATTAAGTACCAATATAGAATTTACTTAGTTTTTTTTTACAAATATTCACCAAACTAACTTTTGCATGTAGAAATTACATTTGTTTTTCTGTAGTAATTACTACACCACAGAATCATTTTTTTTCAATATGCCTCATAATTTATTTTTACATTTAATTTTAATTAACAGACCTATATTAAATGTTTTCTTACCATTGGTGAATCTGAACTACAGTTCACAGATGCTTTTTTATTTTAGAGTTAAGACAAGGACAATTGAATAGTGAACATGTGACTTTTAAAAAACAACCTGTCTCAGTTGCATTAGACAAATGTGAATCATATCTGACGCAGGACTTTATTAGATCCTGTCTGGCTCATGCTCACTCCCCTGACCTCAGCACAGGAGAGGATGCTGACTGGGACGCCCTTTGACTTTGACAGCCGGGGATGTGACACCCATATGTGTGCATGAGACAATGCTGACCACAGGATTTTTTTTACAGACCAGAGCAGACGTATGTACTATTCTGGGGTGAACTGTCTATTTATATCTATTTATAGAGTCTTAAGAGACATGTTGTCATCACCTGACGGCATCAGCTGCACGAGAGATTCATTTTAGGACAAAACATCTAGAAATAGTTCACCCAAAAATTTAAATTTGCTAAAAAATGTACTCTCCCTTGGTCCATTCAAGATGTAGATGAGTTTGTTTATTCATCTGTAGAGATTTGGAGAAATTTAGCATTTCATCACTTGCTCACCAGTGGACTCTTTGCAGTGAATGGGTGCCCCTTAGAATGAGAGTCTTAACAGCTGATAAAAACCTCACAATAATCCTCAAGTAATCTACACCACTCTTGTCAAGCAAAAAGCTGCTTGTTTGAAATACGTCCATCAAGACGTTTTTAACTTTAACCATTGCTTTCATCTAGTTCTCTATTCATAAAATCACTTTCTCCCATGAAAAAGTCAGCTTGTCTCAATCTGGAGAAAAATATGCAGAGATCAGGCATAGTTTAGAAGTGCTTGTGTAGTTACATTAATTTAAGTCTTTTTAAATTAATTTTAATTTACATCAATGGTGCCAGTTTTTCAAAAGCTATCTGATCAAATTTTGAAAATTGGTTTGTTCAATAGGAAAAAAGAATTCTGAATTCGGATTAGATCACAAAATCCAATCTTGGTTTTGATCTGGATTAAATCCTCAGTTTGTGTTGTTCCAAACGTTTTAGTAAGATTGGGATACTTTTGATAAAAAAAATGTATTATGATGATCTCAGCAGAAGGGTGGATTTCAGGAACAAAAGTGTAATAAAACTTTAAAACTGGTCTAGAAAACATTTTAGCATGTAATTGAGCCTAAAACAGCTGTCAAGCAAAAATATAATATTTAAAGGGGTCCTATTACGCTCTTTTACAAAGTTTTTTTGTTTTGGGGGTGCACTAGAACATGCTCTCATGCTTAGGGGTTCGAAAAACACATTATTATTCACAAAATTTATCGATTAGTTCTGGGTTTGATGAAGGTCCACCTTCCGAAAAACTAAATGTATTGTGATTGGTTAGCAGTCCCACTGCATTGTGACTGGTAAATAGCTTAGACGGAGTTTCAGTCATGCCACGCCCTTTCCAGTGTACAACTGTGCAAGCTAGATTAAAGTGATTCTTACGTTTTGAATATCGATATTTTTCTTACAAAAACACATCGGATCGCTAAAGGAGGCGTTTAAACTTCTGATATACAGTTTTATGAGCACACACATCCAAAGCACATGCACAGAAAACAGCTGTCACTGGACATGTGAGTACTAAAATAAATTCTCTTTCATGTCTTATTGCGCTTGATCTGTCAAATACACACAAGTTTATGTTAAAAACACACAAGTGACAGTCGGTTAGGTAAACAGCTGGAAAAGAAATCTTAATATTATTATAAGATCCTCTTTCTACATCACGGGGGGAACGATATCTGAGCGCCTTGTTTTTTCACATGCTTGTAGAAAAAGGCTTTTTGTGTCTGGGTTTGTAGATGCACCGTAGACCCGATTATAGCATTTAAAATGGGAAAAAGTCCAATTTTCAGGATATGTCCCCTTTAATGTATTATTTTATTATATATTGTTTGTTTCAGATGAAGCATAGTTATTCCAGCCACTACAAGAGGCTACACTGCAGGTGAGGTTTAGTAAGATTGAGATACTTTCGATAAAAAAAAAATAAAAAAAAATTGATTATTCTGATCCCAGCAGAAGGGTGGATTTCAGGAACAAAAGTATAATAAAACTTTAAAACTGGTCTAGAAAACATTTTAGCATGTAATTTATCCCCAAACAGCTGTTAACATCAAACAAAAATGTTTTTTTTTAATTACTGATTTTAAACTACATTGGCACAATCATCAAATATGGACCAGTCTGAAGTAGTTATTTGTGTAAATGCAATGCAAAACTGAAAAGCAGCACATCCCAAATGTGGATAGCAAAACAAGCCAGATCATTCTGATTCAGATTAAACTTTTTGAAAAAACTGGCCCCATAATGTGTCTGTGAAGTTTCAGTGCAAAATACCCCTAGTGAAATCTGAGCGGCTCTGCCCTTTTTATGTTTTCTGGGTTGGTACATGCACTGTGGACCCGATTATAGCACTTAAACACGGAAAAAGTCAGATTTTTATTATATGTCCCCTTTAATGCATTATTGTATGTTATTTATTTCAGGTGAACACAGTTATTTCAGCCACTACAAGATGCTACACTACAGGTGAGAAGTATCTCACATCACACAGAGTATAGACAAAGATGGTTTTAATATTAGGTAGATGGAAATCATGGGCACAGACTTTCAAGTCATTACGAAATAAACATAAGTAATGGTTAGAGATTAGATTTGATGATACAGTTACGAGAGGATATGATGACTCATACGTGCTCAGAGCAGTCAGGACCACCAGCCAATTATAGTTCTCCACTGGGCACTTGGCTGCTTAGTGGGCCAAACTATTATTTCCCAGACAGAGAACAGTGTTCCCAACTGAAATATACATGGCTTTCAAATTGAATTTGGAGACTGTCTAAATTAAATCCTTTTATCCACCTGTTTTTTTTTTCTTTCAGTCAATTCCAGTCTCCTTCTGTTCCGAATGACTGTCAAAATGATCTCTTTTATTTCAGAAAGCTCAGGAATTGATAGAATAGAATTACGAAGCTGCTCTGATCTACTTCTATTTGGTTAAATTTAGGGGTAATGACAATTATCAGACATAATGCATCCTGCAATGGATCTATAGATCAGAAAACATCTGGTTTATGTACTCTGGTTCTGTTAGTTGCAACCCTCTGAGGCAAATGGTAAGTAAATTCAATATAAAACTGATTTGCACTAAGTTTTAAAATTGAGTTTAGATAACTAAGGGCAGAAGCACTGGCTCCTAAAAAAAAAAAAAAACAAGAAACATACAATAGAGTGTGTCTGTATAAAATAAACATGGTGGAGAATAACAAGCACAGTTACTCACAAAATAAACTCTGCACTTAAATGAAATATATTCAAGTCAGTTCAAAACAGTGATAGCTGTTAAGTTAATATTAAAGATAATAGTAATTGATGGGTATATCTGTAATGTTTATTATCTTGCGTTCCTCTAAAAATAACTTTAAGCAACAGAATTTAGGTCAAAGTCACCCATCCATAACAATTACGATTTATTTTTGTTTGTTTTAAAGCTAGCTTTGCAGTAAATATATATATGTTTGAGCAAATGATTTACGCAACCTGATCTCATGAAACTAGGTCACTTTTTATTTGCTCTTTGAAGCAACATTTAATCTTACATTTAAAAAAAAGTGTGTTTTGTATCCTTCCAGGTTACAAGAGTAAACAGTATTTCTCAATACAGCTTTAAAGTGCCTTGAATCACTATAGGTCAGCACTGCTAAACATGCTATATTTAGTTGTTTTCGAGCAATGTTTATGGCCGCTCATTGAAGCCTGACTTAAACTTTTAGCCATTGGTATTGCTTCATCTTTGCAGTCTTTGTAAGTCTGTTGGGAAAAAAATAGCATTTTCATTTGTTAGTCCTACAGATGATTTGTTCCAGTTTTCAAACAGTTACAGTCCAGTCAAACTTTTAAGTGTGTTTGGGGAAAATTTTTCCCTGTGTTCTCATTCATCTAACAGGCGTCCTGTTTTTGACCTGCATTAACTGTGTTGAAAGAATGTAGTTTATATAATATAGTTTCATTTGTTTAATTCTCTGCCATGAGAGCATTACAGTATTTAATGGCATTCATGTGTATTTCTCATCCAAATCTAAATCACGCTGGCAAGTTTACAGAAGGAAGAAACAGTATACTTCTGAAACGGCCAACAACTTTTCTAATAAGAGTGACGACAAAATATAAACCATAAGGAGAAGATGATGATTCTGTACTGTTCCCATCCTTCATATGGGTCCAGCGAGCTAGATAATCAAAAGAAATCATTATTTAAATGGACTTTCATAATTGTTCTTTCTTCTCTCGTTTCTCTTTCTTTTCTCACAGTTTGCAGTACAATAAAACAGTAATACTGTGAAATATTTTTACACTTTTTTCCATTTGAATACATTTTAGAATGTTATTTATTCCAAAGCTGATTTTTTTAGCATCATTACTCCAGGCTTCAGTGTCACATGATCCTTTAGAAATCATCTTAATATGCTGATTTGCTGCTCAAGAAACACTTACTATAAACACCTACTATTGTCAATGTTGGAAACAGTTGCGCTACATAGTATTTAAATGAAATTCATGACTTTTTTCATGTTTAAGTACATTTCCACCCACCATTTTGTTTTCGCAAACAGTGTTCAGTTCAAACGCCATGGCGAAAGTTCGAACAAAGCATGCTAACTATCCTGTCTTTGGATGAGAGGAGACAAGAGAGCAGTGGATTTATTTACTGTATATTATGCTGCTGCCACACAGAT
The DNA here is from genome assembly GCF_049309525.1 of Garra rufa. Lineage (NCBI taxonomy): Eukaryota > Metazoa > Chordata > Actinopteri > Cypriniformes > Cyprinidae > Garra > Garra rufa. The sequence goes on along the minus strand of NC_133373.1, from coordinate 7,212,052 downwards.
CTAATATAAACATGTAATTTCTTTCCCAGCTGTTTACCTTCACAGACATAACTGACTGTTTTTTCAAGTGTGTTTTTAACAAACTTGTTAAACATGTGTATTTGACAGTCTAAGCGCAATAAGACATGAAAAAAACTTAGTTTAGTACTCATATGCCGTGTGACCCTCAGAAAACAGCATGTTTCTGCTTCTACTCAAAATAGGTATTTTTAAAATGATATAATACATGATCTGTGGGGTATTTTCAGCTGAAACTTCACAGACAAATTCTGGGGACACCTGAGACTTATATTACATCTTGTAAAAAGGGACATAATAGGTCTGTTTTAAATGCCTTTACTGTCAATTTCAGTCAGTTTAACGCATCTTTGTGGAATAAAGATTTTACTGAACAGCTCTGCTGATCTACTGATAGTGAAACCTATGTCAGGAATAATATTACAGTACATCCTGAAGACGCTTCATTCTTTGAAGTATTTCATCCACTTTTTTTCCATCCATTTTTTTCTTTTTCTTTTAAAGAATAAGCTCTTTGTATAGGTCCTGTGTCCAGTCCAAGCTGTGAGAGCAGAGGAATCAGATACAATCTGGGAAAAAGTGCATGGTGAGTTTTCAGGAGCTACTGACTGGAACTTGCATTATGTCAGGGGGAAAAGACCCAGGGTTCTATGAATAACGTAAAAATAAATATACAAGTGAAACAAAGTGATTCACGTGGGATTGCAAGTTTGAATGCATTTAATTTCAGGGTGGTATAACATCTGACTAACATCTAAGTGTTAAATCCCTTCAGGTTTTGTTGCCAAGACAGCTTTATATTTACATCTTTTAACAGTTAAAGAAGAAGTTTGCTTCCAGAACAAAAAATAACAGATAATTTACTCACCCCCTTGTCATCCAAGATGTTCATGTCCTTCTTTCTTCAGTAGTAAAGAAATTTTTTTGAGTTTTTTGAGAAAAACATTTCAGGATTTCTCTTCATACAGTGGACTTCTACACTCTTAAAAATAAAGGTGCTTCACGATGCCATAGAAGAACCTTTTTTGTCTAAATGGTTCCATAAAGAACCTTTAACATCTACAGAACTCTTATGTTTAACAAAAGGTTCTTTGTGGAACCAAAAATGGTTCTTCTATGGCATCGCTGTAAAGAACCTTTTAAAGCACCTTTATTTTTAAGAGTGTATGGTGCCTGCAAGTTTGAACTTCCAAAATGCAGCTTCAAAGGGCTCTAAACAATCCCAGCCAAGGAAGAAGGGTCTTACCTTAAAATAATCAGTTATTTTCTAAAAAATGCATGATGCTTATCTTGTCTAGCTTTGTGTGTATTCTGTACTCCGGTTCATGACAGTTAGGGTATGTCGAAAAACTCCCATCTTATTCTTCTCCAAATTCAAAATCATCTTACATTGCTGTTTTACCTTTTTTTGTAAAGAGTGTTTGATCTTCTTTGTATGTTCACTTTGTAAACACTGGGTCGGCACTTCTGCAGCAATGTAGGATGATTTTGAAGTTGGAGGAGAAAATAAGATGAGAGTTTTTCGACATACCCTACACTCTTAAAAATGAAGGTGCTTTACGATGCCATAGAAGAGCCTTTTTGTCTAAATGGTTCCATAAAGAACCTTTAACATCTGAAGAACCTTTTTGTTTCACAAAAGGTTTTTTTGTGGAGAACGAAGGTTCTTCCAATTATAAAAAGGTAAGAAAGAGATGGTTCTTTAAAGAACCTTTGACTGGATGGTTCTTTGTGGAGCCAAAAATGGTTCTTCAATGGCATTGCTGTGAAGAACCTTTTAAAGCACCTTTATTTTTAAGCGTGCAACTGTCTTGAACCAGAATACACAGAGTTGACGCAGAGCTAGACAAGATGAGCATTTGAGGTTAAAAAGTATATAAATTGTCAATTTTTTAGAAAATAACCAATCCTTCTTCCTCGGCTGGGATTTAGAGCGCTTTGAAGCTGCATTGAAACTGCATTTTGGAAGTTCAAACTTGCGGGCACCATAGAAGTCCACTATATGGAGAGAAATCCTGAAATGTTTCCCTAAAAAAACACATTTTTATTTCTTTATGGCTGAAGAAAGAAAGACATGAACATCTGGGATTACAAGGGGGTGAGTAAATTATCTATAAGTTCTTGCTCTGGAAGTGAACTTCTCTTTTAATGATGGATAACCTTTAGGTTTGAGATGCTCATGATGTTTTTAGAACAGGTTTCACCCTTGTGAAGTTGTACAAAAACATACTGTGGCTTTCAAAGCTTTGGTTTGTTTTCAACAGCTTTCTTTCCCTCCATTCATTCATATCTTGTTTCTATTAAACTGAATGGCTGAGTAAAAATCTGGTATGGTCATAAAAAGACCCTTTTCTCCGAAACTCTCGAACATTATCAGACATCGGGGCACAGATGTGAACTAGATTACCCCACGCTCCCCCCTAATATTCTTCTCCTGCTCTCTCTCTCTCTCTCTCTCTCTCTCTTTCTCCCTCACTCTCCAGACCACAAAAGAAAGAAATCATTGAGTTTCTCCCTTTTTATAAACACTCCCTCCCCTTCCAGTAGTCTCCAAATAGGGGCACAGACTTTCAGGTTCCCAAACTTTGTTGGAAGAAGTGAAAAGAAGTTTAGGGCAGGCTGATTATGTGTGCTCTACTTCTCTGCCTCTGAATGGCAAAGCTCTGAACATTTTGACCAGACACATGGCTCTACCTTGGGACATGGCAGAAGATTCTGGTGAGTTTTGTCAGCCTTTGGCTTGTGTTTCTACTTTGAAAACAAGACCTATGTCTTGATGAATATGGCAGAGCTAGTTTATGCATTTTTTTGCATTCATGGTCTAAATATTTGAGTGACCACTGATTTGAGTGCATGACTCAATATATCTTTATAAAATTCTTTTTAATTATGTGAATATCACCTTATTTTGTAAATATTCCGTGACAGCGTGAAGTGAGTTAATATGAGACTAAATTAAGCACAAAACAAGAAAAGAGGCTTTGTACTTTCCATTTAAAAATACTTGTGGCCTATTTGTGTAGTCTTCCAATATTGTAAATTACAGATGAGTTTCAGCACAAAAGTTAATATGACAGCTTCCAGACACTTGGCATTATTACTTAAGGCTTATCGTGACTTTTTATTTGGACTAGGCATCAGACTTTGTTATCATTAAAAAGATACTGCATTTCCTCAGCTTTGAACTGGTTTGGCATGCATTTTTAGAAATGACACAATGCTATTAAAAAGGTGCCCGGAGGAAACGTAAAGGTCAAACCTGCAGTTTAAATGGGCTTTTATGGATCCAATAGTATCATTTAAGTGTCTAAAAGGTTTAATTGTTTTCTCCGTCGTAAAACATTACAAGCTCTGGATTGGCAGTGTGGGCAGTTTTGCATGGGATAAAAACAGCGACTAATCAAATCAAGATGATTGTGTCATTGTTCATTGACAATGTTGATCAGTAAATCTAAAAATAATTTCTGCATATGATGGCCATTTGCTCTGCTTGGTCAAGGAACAATGTGCATCATTCCGTGACATAAAAAGCAGTATTCAGTAACAGTTTCAGTATTTCTTCTTCTCATCTCAATGCATTTGACACTTTCAAACTTAAGCTAAAAAAGTCTTGCAAAAACATTTCAGTATTTAATTTTCACAATAATAAAAGAGATTCATTTTCTCAAGTGCTTCGGGACTAAATGAGAAATAAATCACTGCTTTCATCATTGCATGCACAGCAGAGCAGAAGTTCATTACAGGCTGAGTCGGTCGGCTGAGTTACAGATATTATCCTTCCTCCATGAAACACAAATGTCAATCAGCAAGCATGAACAACAAATTACTGCTGTAGAGAAGCAAAGATGCTCTTGATGGTACTCCTCTAAATTGTTCTGTACTAAAAGAGCTTGATAGTGTCTTTGTTTTTTAAAATGTAAAAAATACAAACAGTGTCTGTTTCACAAAAGATTCTTTGTGGCAAAAGATAAAAAGGTAAGAAAGAGATGGTTCTTTAAAGAACCTTTGACTGAATAGTTCTTTGTGGAACCAAAAATGGTTCTTCTATGGCATCGCTGTGAGGAAACTTTTAAAGCACCTTTATTTTTACAGGTTAAGCCTTTAAAAAAGATAATCCACATAATTTATTTTTTACACTAATGCTAAAAATAAAAACACACAAGCAGAAAATTTAAATTTTCATGCTGGCCAGAACATGCACAGGAAAGTATTTTTAGGCAAAGCGTGCTGAACTACCGCAGAATCCAAAAGTGCTCACACTGTGGAAAAGAGCTGCCGTCTACCCTCGAAGACTGATATCGCATTTCGCACATTTCCAGATGTTGAGAGGAGTGTTGGGACGCCCTGGAGTAAGACAGGACACTGAAATAAATTGTGTGAGTTGTTAGTTTAGTTACATCTGGAGACATGAGAGATGAGATGATGAGAGAGCAGTGTACTGCCCTGTTTATTTTATTATTCAACATAAAAATGAATCTTTTAAATTTATAAAACCATTTAAAATACTCATGATCATTCAAGATTAATCCAAGATTTTGATCTGAGGTTTTCTGATGCTGAGGGTGCTGTAGAAACTAAAAGGAAAGAGTCTTAAGAGTCTTAATGTGTGATTGTATTATTTAAGACAGGGCTCACACTTTTTCTTTGAAAGAGTGAGGAAAGAGAGTGAGAGCGGGGTAGAGGGCACTCATCCTTGTAGATGGAAGACTAAACAAACAGCCTCCCCTTTCCAGAGAGGTCATGTGCTACACCTCAGGGCCCTTACATAAATGAATGTGCTCGCTACACACACAGCAGCAGGAAGCCCCCCTCCACATGCTCCGGAAACCCCTGTAAAAGTCTACTGCTTCATTTAGCATTCACAGTACAGTTGGCAGACAGTATAGTTTCAAAAATACAGCAACTTCTTTCATCCTTCGACCTCTTAGGATTTTTATAGGGTTAGGGTTAGGGTTAAATTATAGGAGGATATGTGTATTTTTCGTATACTTTTCCGTAAGCATTTTAATATTCCGTAAGCGTTTTATACTATACTATTATTTTGATTACATGAAATTGTTTCATTCTGTGAGCTACTGGCGCTACCTGTTGCTATTTTTACTTCAACACAACTTGGAAAATATAATACTGATACGCTGACCTCAGTTACTCGGATAGCTTACAGGTATGAAGCGTAGGGTTAAACCAAATGCGTACCATCGATTTTTCCTCACAAGGAGTCTAAACGCCCCTGGATATCCATTGAAATCCACTGAGAAACTCCTTCAGTGGCTGCAGCGTCATGACGAGCGTCTGCATGTTTATATCCTGCCATTTCTCAGCTCTTTCAGTAGCTGTGGTCTACTAAAAGCCTCAAAGGCATCAGGGCTAAAGTGGAGAGAACAAAGACACTGGTCTTTAGAAAGTTTTAGTCATCTACAGGCATACTCCCATTCTTTTTTATCGCTAGGAAAGCAGTGAAGACTTACATCACTTCTCTTGTTGCCCTTTGACTGAAAATTACAAGGAAAAGCCACACAATGAGGTATCATGTCAGTATTTTATTTTCCAAGTTGTGCTGTGGTAAAAATATCAACAGGTAGTGCCAGTAGCTCACTGAGTGTAATTATTTGACGTCATTGAAATAATGGCGCCCACCTTAGTTCAAAATATGTATAAAATGATGTGGATTTTTTAAAATAACATAAATCTACTACATATTTCAGTAAGAGACATTATTTATGTTATATTAAGCCTTAATACCCGGGGTTCCTTTTAAAGTCTTAATTCAACAAAAAATCCTGAAAAAAAAAGTTTCCACAAAAATGTTACGCAGCACAAACATTTCTATTGAAGTTTGTTTCTGCCATGGAAATAAATAATTAAATAAGGTATTTCTGACCTTTATTCCTCACAATTCAGACCTTTTTTTCTTGTAATTCTAAGAAAGTTTCAATTGTGGTGCATATATTCACACTTCTGAAAAGAAAAACAATTGCAAGTGAGGGAAAAACTCAGAAAGTCAGTGACTTTTTTCTCAGGTCGGTGAGTTTATATGTCACAATTTTTTAGTATGTGGTGGAAAAAGGCTAACAGATTTCAGCACTGATAATAATAATAATGGAGTGTCTATGTACACTAAGTGCAAATAGCCCACCTTGTTGGCAGAGGCTATTTACACTAACTCGTCCCACCAATGTGTCATTGCGATAGTCAAAACTACTAAATATGGATGTTTATAGTCAGTTTCAGTGGTGCAGAGGATAATTTGCGTGTTTCACTCTTTTCGACGCAGCCGATCCGGGTTCAAATCCCCCTAAGGCAAACTTTTTTTCTCCCTTTTCAAACCTTTTATTATATCAGAAAGGCATTTATTTTCAATAAAAATAAAGGCCATAACTGAAAAGTTGAAAATAAAGTAGGGTAGGTGCAGAGAGGGCTTATATTGTCCCAATATGACAGTACCATTTAATAAAATGAATTAAAACTATAATTTACACTCAGTAATTCAATTCAACTGCTGATAATTCAGTTTTGTCATCACAGGAATAAATTACATTTTAAAATATATTTAAATAAAAAAAGTTATTTAAAATTGTAATACTATTTCACAATATTACTGTTTTTGCTGTATCTTTGATAAAAATACATGTAGAGAAACTTTCAAAAACATTCCAATTTTTGAACAATACTGAATAGCTTCCATTGAGGAAAAGTTTTGGTCCGTTCTCATAGAAAAATATCACTTGAACGTCTGTTTATTTCTTCGCAGATGAGGTCAGAGCTTTGCAACAGTGGTGATTGTGTGAAAAAGCTCTGTCCGGCTTTGCGGGGATCAAGAGGGACCTCACATTTGTCATCGCTTGGGTTCTCATCCATCACTCCGTCAAGTCCCGGGTCATAGAGGCTACTCCCTCTTCTGGGTCATGATGAGGCTTCACTCTACTCTAGGCACTTGGCTCTTCACACTCCTAGTGATGCCAGTTTACTGCCAGAGTGGTGATGATGGAGAGTGGGGATCAGGTGACGTCTCTGGGACTGCGATCACTGGCAACTCCTCCGTTTCAGTCTTGCATGCTGTCGGGGATGAGCCAGACAGGACCAAGCCGGTTTTTCAGAGCCTGCCAGAGACAGAAGGCGGCGACTGCTATGTCAACTTCCACACCAGCCAAGTCATGTCAAGGCGGTTACGAGCTTTCAGAGAGGAAGTTGCTTATCTAAAAGCCCTTCAACATGGGAACCAAGCAGTAATGGAGAATCTGGTCCAATTTGTAGGAGCAGAGATGGGAGATCAACGCTACGAGGAGGTGATCCAAGAGAACATTGTTGGAATCAAGGAGGATCACGTGAGCTGTGAGAGCGTGGTCACAAAAGCAGTGGAGGAGCTGGAGAGTCAGCTGGAGGGAGACGCTCAAGCCACTTTAGCTGGAATTCGGAAGTGAGTTGAATCTTAATAAGACAATCATGCGCTCTTGTCTTGAAGGCAAAACAAAAGGTTTTTTAACTATTTAAAATGCTTTAAGGCAACAAACCAGAATAATAAGGAAGAGAGAAGAAAGTCTAATACATATGCGAAACATTTAGTGTCAAAATTGTTGATCACAGATGGTGAAGAAAAAAAAGAAAGGTCACCTTAGACCTTACACCTTAGAGAATCTGCATAATGTTGATTATTTTACCAAAATAAGAGATATTTCACATAAAAGATGTTTACATGTAGTTCACAAGAGAAAATATTAGTTTCATTTATAAAAATGACCCCATTCAAAAGTTTACATACCCTTGATTCTTAATACTGTATTGTTACCTGAATGATCCACAGCTGTTTTTTTTTAAGTAATAGTTGTTCATGAGTCTCTTGTTTGTCCTGAACATTTAAACCGCCTGCTGTTCTTCAGAAAAATCCTTCAGGTCCCACAAATTCTTTGGTTTTTCAGCATTTTGTGTATTTGAACCCTTTCCAACAATGACTGTATGATTTTGAGATCCATCTTTTCAGATTGAGGACAACTGAGGGACTCAGATTACAGAAGGTTCAAACGCTCACTGATGCTCCAGAAGGAAAAATGATGCATTAAGAGCCGGGAGGTGAAAAATGTAACTTATTTTGTCCTCTAGGAAACATATCTTCTGTACAAAGTATCTTCTGAAAGGCAGTACTAAATGAAAAAATATGATGTTTTCGCAGAAAAAGACAAAATGTACACATCTTAATTCTGTTCAAAAGTTAACACCCCTGGCTCTTAATACATGTTTCCTTCTGTGTCACATGATTTGCTGCTCAGAAACATTTTTTATTATTATCAATGTTGATAAAGTTGTGCTGCTTAATACTTTTGTAGAAACATTTTGAATATCTTTAGTGTGTCTTTTGGTCAATTTATTGATTAATTAATTATTAATTAAAATATATTAAATATAAATCTGATTAATTCTTAATATATTTTATAACATTATTTTTTGTATAAATAAAATATAGAGTTATATAATTTATAGACCTTAATATTTTAATTGTCAGCTTAAGAGTGTTTCAAGGCTGCATGCATACAGTAACACTTCCAAGGTAAAAGATAATAAAAAATTAAACTTTCAGGGAAACTGTTCAAATGATTCTAAACAAGAAATATATGCTTATAAACAGTCATGAGTTTTAAAAAAACTTGTAGCTTATAGAGCTTCAGGCTAACCACAATGACGCGACTTCGATTCTGGTCTCTGCGTTTTCCATCACCAGTCTGGACAGTTGGAAGGAATGTGAATTTTAGCCCCTTTGAGGCCCCTGGTTCAACAAAAACTAAGCAAGGAGGCCCCTGTTTTTTACCTTCTTGTCCTCTCATCCATTCTCTCTCACTTTGTATTTTCTCTCTCATGGATTATTTCTGATGTTGTCTACTTTATGTCTTTATCTAAGAATAAAAGAGGAGTCCCTTGCCTTTGAAGAAATGCTGCGTACCGCGAGGGACATCGCCACTCGACTGGAGAGCTCCTCACGAACCCTGCATGTGGAGATGATTGAACAGCTGAGAAAAAACACGAGACAGCGGCGCAAAACGAAATGACTCGGTGGGAAGCCATCCAACCTGGAAAAACAGAATAAAAGTGTTATATGACATGTCACATCTCTATTTATCCACAATGTTTTATTAACAGTAAAACAATGATGTCACCCTAAACAGCCCCTTGCCAATGTTTTTTAGAAGCAATATTGTCAGAGAATAGACTTTTCTCTTGTCCGATGTTCATTTGTGAGCCATAATGAAAACGTCATGGCTTTGTGTACAAGAAAACTGAAAAAATGATCTTGGCAGTGAGGTGATATCTTAAAAGAATATTCTCTTCCAAGTACAGACAACCCCGCAGCTATGGTCTGGCTGTCTTGGCGCTAGGGAGCAGATGGTGAAAATACTGTATGAGGGTCTGGAAATCTGCAAGCATGAACTCATACGTTGGAGGGAAAGAGAGAGCAAGACGGAGAAAGAAAAAAGAAGAAAAACAAGGACAAGGCAGTGATGTCACTGAGGAATAAAGAAAAGCTTGGCAGCTTGGAGCCAGAATCTAAAGAATCAGATGAAGAAATCTTTGCGACTGAAGAATGTTGTTTTAAAATATTTTGAGATGACTCTAGTCAATGATTAAAATGTACGTATGCTGTTAAAGTATAAGTGTATTACTCTAGTAAGTTGTGGTCACTTTTGATACGTCTGTTTCTTTATGCCGTTCCGTTTGTTATGCTGGTAGCTATTATGTTCATAGATACAGCTTGTGTGAAAGACTGAATTTCAGTGATGAACTAAATATTGAGAATTGTAGATTTATTAACTGTTGATGGTTCATTTTGACTAACTAAAGTTAATAGGTGGATACGTACAGCACAAGATATTAGCCTAATATTTCACCTACCTGACCGGAAATGATAAGAGCAAACATGAATGTTGTCACGATTCTTGCCCTGGATATCCTGGTTCAATTTGGCCAACCACAAACGCCTTTTGTTCCTCAGACAGTTTTTTGATTTGCCTTACAATTCGCCTTGATTTGTTACGACTTTTGGCAGTCTGTAGTAGGCTACGCTGAATATTTTTCCCATTCTGAACGATTAGTATAGCCCAAACATGACAATAACTGACTATTTTCAGCAGCAATAATATGCAAAATATGCGAGCTTTGTTCCTTCAGTGACATTGTTTACATTCCTTGCCGTTAATATGGCCGATTGAATTTGTGGAAGATTGTCAGGGTATCAGGTTTCCAGTCCTGTGAAATAATGTATGAAAATAGGGAATCTAAAAAAGGTAATGGAAAAAGTCATATAAACTATTGTAGTCAATCCATCTAATTCTATAACGGGGAAGTACGGCTCTGTGGGCGACACTTCCGGTTGCTATTGGGAAATTATGAGAAAAATAACAAAGTGCAGTAAACAGTAAAACCGTATATATCTATGAGTAAAACTGTTTGCACTACAAACCATTGTGTTCATAAGTAAGATAATACTTTAAAATAATATGGCAAGACGCCAATTTGCAATATGAAGCAGCAAAGTCAGACATACAATTTACAAATGGCCCCTGCTCTTACAGGAAAAATAAGGATTTTTTCCTTAGCTAGAAATTGCTCTTGAGAATGTGAACTCTTTACATTGATCCAGTTACCTCAATGACTGTAAATATGCCAATTTAAGGAATTGCTTAGACTGCTTGTATTAGAAACATTTATGTAACGATAGCAATGAGACATAATTACCGACTACTTGTTCGTTCCGGTTTCATCGTCTGTGTGTTTAATTAGCATAATCATTATTAATAATAGATGTTTCTGTCTCCAAAGTCATTCACAGTAAAACTGCGCTTCAGTTCTACCTTCTGAGTTCTCCATCAGCATTTATTCAACTACCCTGACCTCTAGTGGTGATTAACTACAATAACAATCACTTGATGCAATACATTGGCCCTTTTTTTGACAAGGTTTGTCTCCATGCGAGTTCGAAATTAAACGTATTTATTAATTATGAGTTAATTGTGTTGTTTTTTAATTAAAAAACATTCAGATTTGTTAGAAATAGAAATCGGGCAATTCGAAATGTGGTCAAGCTCGTGAATTTATGATGTGGTCCCTCCCTCCCTTTCTGCCTGACATGAAAGTGGATAGGCGGACTGAGAGAGAGATGCTCATTCTGGAGTAAACCCTGGAAACAGCAGGAGCCAGGTCATGAGTGCATCTATACACTTTGTGACACAAATGGAGTTACTCTGGGAGATATCTACTTCTAATAATGCTTCTTTTTGGAGGCACATGAAAATAAATAATACTTTTGCAGGACGGAATCTGCGTTCCTGATCTTCCGCTGAACAGGTGCGCAAAACTTAAACTCATCGTCGCGATTTTTCACGTAGAGAGGGGGAAACTTCGAGTTTGGATAAATATGGATAAACACTGGATTTGTGCAACTTAATTCGAAACACTTCTACGAAAAACAGATATTCGCCAGAGCCTAAAATACACGTGGGAATGGGGGAAACAAAACTTGACTTGGTGAGAACATCTCACCCTAAATACAACAACCAGCCCCAGAAGTAGAGTATGACACCACAACAGAAAACACAGAAGCAACTGAATTATACGGAGACTGTCGAGTGGAATGCAAATGAAAATATAGAAATGCAATGAAAGTAATTGGCTGTAAGATGGAGCGCTTTGACAAACCGCGGTTCTTCCTGAGGATTACTCTTCTCTGCACTATCCTATGTGAGTCAAGTAAGTTTCACTTCTGATTTTTTCACATTCCCCCTAAATATTGCTTGAGAAATAAGTTCTAGTCCAAGCTGACTAACAGCATAAACTTGTTTTTACTGGTCAACCTGCTAGCATTTTCCAAAAGCCATACTGACCACCTCAATCTAGCTTGGCGGTTTTGTTGGTCTGTCCAATTTAACCAGAAACGCAGAGTTTATATTTGGTTGTTTTATGTGTGTTTAGGCATTTCCAATGTGCATCGATTAATTTGTGACCCTGGACCACAAAACTAGTCAAAAAGGTTACATTTTTTTCGAAATTGAGATTTACATCATCTGGAATCTGAGGGTGCAAAACAATTGAAATATTGAGAAAATCACCTTTAAAGTTGTCCAAATGACGTTCTTAGCAATGCATATTACTAATCAAAAATTAAGTTTTTATATATTTGCAGTAGGAAATTTACAAAATATCTTCATGGAACATGGTCTCTACTCAATATTCAAATGATTTTTGGCATAAACAAATCGATCATTTTGACCCATTCAATGTATTCTTGATTTGATCAATTATAATCAAACTAAAAAAACTCAAAACATCCAACTTAATCCGTTTTTCATCTGGTCACAATGGGAGACCAGCTTATTTTAAACTAGCTAAGACCAGCAAAGCTGGTTTAGATGCAGGCTTCCACATATCCAGAGTCAGAAATGTGTAGGCATTAGAATGGCACGCACGATTGCCAGTAAAATGAAATGTCCTCTCCACGGCCAAGCTGGCGCTTAAATCAAGGCAGATTTATTGGGCTTGCTCATCACTCTGCGTTTACGCTCGCACTCTCCACGAGCGTCTCTTCATTTATGTGGCCGCTCGCTGTCAGCAGCCGCTGGACTCCTGATGAATGAATATCACTGCGGGCATCTGACGCTTGCAGCTGGATGCACTTTACCGCCGCTATTTGCATCGGATTTGCTTAAGAACATCCCGAGCTTTGGAAAGTTTCCAGAGTTTAACGGAGATACACGAAGAAGAAGGTCGACATCCAATTTCAGGTCCGAGGCTTTGATCTAACAGCCTACAAGACTGTATAGTGAAATCCGTCCACCTGCTCTGCTCCTCACAGACTGGAGAACAGATGCGCTGTTATCGCTGTTTGAGAGGCGGACTCAGACTTCACCGTTCCAACCTGGAATTTAGAACGAGCCTAGAATTCTGATGTTCGTTTACAGTAAATGCACACACACACACACACACACACACACACACACACACACACACACACACACACACACACACACACACACACACACACACATGTTGGGTTTACATGTTTTATGGGGACATTCCATAGGCGTAATGGTTTTCATACTGTACAAACCGTATTTTCTATGGGCCTACACCTACCCTACACCTAAACCTAGCCCTCACAGGAGATTGTGCACACTTTTACTTCCTCAAAAAAACTCTTTGAGCATGATTTATAAGCTTGTTTCCTCATGGGGACCTGAGAAATGTCCCCACAAGGTCAAAATCTACTGGTATTCCTTTCCTTGTGGGGACATTTGGTCCCCACAACGTGATGAATACCAGGTACACACACACACACACACACACACACACACACACACACACACGTTGGGTTTACATGTTTTATGGGGACATTCCATAGGCATAATGGTTTTTATACTGTATACAAACCGTACTTTCTATGGTCCTACACCTACCCTACACCTAAACCTAGCCCTCACAGGAGATTGTGCACACTTTTACTTCCTCAAAAAAACTCATTGTGCATGATTTATAAGCCTGTTTCCTCATGGGGACCTGAGAAATGTCCCCACAAGGTCAAAATCTACTTGTATTCCTATCCTTGTGGGGACATTTGGTCCCCATAACGTGATGAATACCAGATACACACACACACACACACACACACACACACACACACAAAATTACTAGGGTAGCCATAGTTACTACAGTTATACTTCCTTGAGAATTTTTTAGTTATACCTGTGCAGTAAACCTTTTTATAATAAAACTTTTATTATATAAAATAAAAAAGTTTCAAATAAATGCAGGTTTGGTGAGCAGAAAAGACTTCTTTAAAAACATTTAAAATCCTTCTGTTCAAAAACTTTTGACTGGTAGTGTACATGTATACATAAATAAATAAATTCAATCAATTTTAATCTACATAAGCATTTTAATTTTATATTTTATTCAGAATTGTATTCAAGTGAAAATGTTATTTAATAAAAAATAAATGTTTTAGTAAAAAATAAAGCTTTTTACTAATAATACAGTGTTGGGGAATAACTAGATGCATGTAACAGAGTTACGTAATTTAATTACAAAATACATGTAACTGTAATCTGTTACAGTTACTGAGAAAAAAAATGTGTAATTAAATTAGTTACTTATAAAACTTTTTAACAGTTACGAAGGGGGTACATCTGAATATTGCTAGGATATGTTGAAAAATATTAATTTGTTGCTTTCCTTGTTTTAGATGTGCATGATGCCTCCTGCCATTTAAAGGCCATTTAGTAAAGTAATGCTATTCTGACGTATTTGATTGGTTCTCTTCTTTGAATTTGCAGCACATCAAGTCTGCCAATTACATCAATTGATATTTAATACTGAAAGCTTTAGGGTACAGCCTGCCTGAGAGCTGCCACCATTGCGAGTGATAAAAGAAATGCGCTCCAGTGCTGAAAATCTAAAAATAAAAAATAAAAAGACCTCAAAGTAAAAAGACGTGCTAAAGTCTGATTTTGTAATGGCTGTGTGTTTAAATTAAATTAATATAATTTACTTCAAGTGATTAAGGATTTTGAAAGTCTTGAGTACTCTAAGGTTAACCCTACCTGCTTTAAATGTTTAAAAATTATTAACAGTTAAAAATATTAATTAGAATCTTAGAAGAGTGATCAAAAAGGAATCGAATGTAATCAGTTACTGTACATTACCTTAATACAGTAATTGAAATAGTTACATTACTTATTACATTTTAAACAGAGTAACTTGTAATCTGCAATCTATTAATTTTCCAAAGTAACTTTCCCAACACTCTATATATATTAGATATAAGTTAGATAGGCTGTTCTCTTCTAAAAATCTAAAATCCCCAGCCCCAGAGTAATAATAGCTTTGAACCGCACGGCCTGTCCATAATATGCTTTAAAAAAGCAAGAAATGTGCCAGAGGTGAGAAAATATTTTCCTCCCCGTCTGCAGGACGCTGACTGTAGTCGCTAGATGTGCTTGGGTTTCATATCATGTCCCACAGTGCTAATGCCCTGTGGTGCAGACCCTAAATCTGACTTGTTAATGACATGTTGTCATTCGCCCAGAGTGTGACTCATAGTGCCAGCATCACCCAAGGGAGCTCAGTTCTCCACACAGCAAATGACTGCGCTCAGAGAGCAGCTCCAGCCACGCTACAGCACTCAAATAGCAGGCCTGACACATAGTATGTGCAAACACTGTCCTCAGGGTTCTGTGTTAATGCCTCCTCAGCTCAGAGATGAGACCTGAGTGGGATGGCTTAATGGTGTCTAGACTCTGTCCTGCATAGGTGTCAACCAAAGGTGCAGCGATTACAGGATGCCTCCTCCTGGAAAAAGAAGAGAATCAGTCATCATTCACTTAGACACACTGGCCCACGTATCATTAAAAATGGTTGGCTTCTCTCACGTATCAGGTGTTTGAAGAAATGTTCTCAAGAGCATTTTTCCTCAATGTGTAGGTTCAAATGAAAACTTAAATAGTGAACACTGAATGTATTAATTATACAATAGTTAGTTATTGCTCTCAAACCAAATAGCGTTCCAGCTTACCCAGAAGCACTGAAATGTTCCACTGTTTGTATTTCTCTGCCTTTCTGTGTTTGCACGTTGCAGCTGTGTCAGTAAACATGTAATATCTACTGAGTACTACATTCGTGACCCAGGACCACAAAACCAGTCATAAGGGTCAATTTTTTTTTAATTGTTGGTATAGAACAGTATTTGGCCGAGATACAACTATTTGAAAATCTGGAATCTGATGGTAAACAAATCCAAATACTGAGAAAATTGCCTTTAAAGGAGTAGTTCACTTTCAGAACAAAAATTTACATATAATGTACTCACCCACTTGTCATCCAAGATGTTCATGTCTTTTTTTTCTTCAGTCGTAAGGAAATTATGTTTTTTCAGGATTTCTCTCCATATAATGGACTTCTATGGTGCCCCCGAGTTTGAACTTCCAAAATGCAGCTTCAAAGGGCTCTAAACGATCACAGCCGAGGAAAGAAGGGTCTTATCTAGCAAAACGATGGGTTATTTTCTAAAAAAAAATTACAATTTATATACTTTTTAACCTCAAATGCTCGTCTTGTCTAGCTCGGCAAGACGAGCGTTTGAGATTTAAAAGTATATAAGTTGAAAATGTTTTTAGAAAATAACCAATCATTTCACTATATAAGACCCTTCTTCCTCGGCTGGGATCATTTAGAGCCCTTTGAAGCTGCATTTAAACTGCATTTTGGAAGTTCAAACTCAAGGGCACCATAGAAGTCCATTATATGGAGAGAAATCCTGAAATGTTTTACTCAAAAAACACAATTTCTTTACGACTGAAGAAAGAAAGCCATGAACATCTTGGATGACAAGGGAGTGAGTTCTGTAAATTTTTGTTCTGAAAGTGAACTACTCCTTTAAAGTTGTTCAGATGAAGTTCTTAGTAATGCATATTACTAATCAAATGACATTTGTGAAGTAAGTGCAAAACCTCTATAAATGGATTGGCGTTTTAAATGATCTGTGGTAATTTTTTGTTGTTTATTGTTTGTGAACTTTCAGCTTCATGCTACTCACAGCAGAACTACTCTCTTTTTGCAGTTTGCACTCTATCATTAATAACATTTCGTTATTTTGTCTGAAAAAGTTACATAATGTAACTTTAGCAGCGCGCTATAGTAAGCAATGTTATGTGCCAGAGCGCTTGTTTAATGTTTACATAGAAAAGCAATGCAGTGAATACAAAAATGTGTTCTGTGTGAGCTATTTCTGCAATAAAAATTTGGTATGGGATATTTTTAATTCAGCAACTCATTCCTTCAAACACAATGTTTCAATCAGGAACTAAAACACGAACTTGATTGGAGACGTGAAGGCGGAACGTTTTTTGTAAGTATTTTCGCTGTCGGACCAACAGACAAGGTAACAGGCAATAGCCTATTGCTGTTTTCGACTGTAATTAGTATACCTGAGGAACTCAGCAGATGATTTGTAAAAAAAAAAACAAAAAAAAAAACAGCACTCTTCGCACATGATATTGCTGAAGTTTAAGTGTGTGGAATAATTCGCCTGGAAACATTTTTGAGCAAATCCATTACAGTCGACGGCTGAGAAGTGATGATGCGTGTAATTATATATGATTAAAGAAATGAATGGGAGTTAATCCCCTGATGAAGCGCTACTATATGTTTTAGTTATTTAACATGCAAATAGTGCGGTCAGTGAGCCCTAGATAAATTAATAGACTCTGTCCTATTAGTTCATTTCATTATTTAAATTCTAGCTCTGTAAATTCACACGCTTGCTTCATAATTTGTCATGCCACACTCAAATCTATACGAAAACTTTCCAAATAAGCTGAGCGGGCGAAACCGTTTACAGCTTCTCCAGCAATCTGAATGTTTTGGCACTTCGGTAATGAAGCAAGTTCAGTATCAGATGATGTAATTTACTTTACGACTGCCATTTATATGCCAAGCTGTGGATAGGACAGTAGAACAATAATTTAAAATGCCTGCATTTTCTCACTAGCATATGCTTTAGTCGAAAATAGCTTTATAGGAGTCAATATAGACTGATATAGGTCTACAATATGTAAAATTTGAAACTGAGAGCTGAATAAATAAGCTTTCCATTGATGTATGGTTTGTTAGGATGGGACAACATCCTGGAACTATTTGAGAATCTGAAATATGAGGGTGCAAAAAATAATCTAAAAAATTACAAATTATCTTAATGGAACATGATCTTTACTTAATATCCTAATGATTTTGGCATAAAAGAAAAGTTGATAATTTTGACCCATACAATGTATTTTTAGCTGTTGCTATACATATACTGTATACCCGTGCTACTTAAGACTGGTTTTGTGGTCCAGGGTCACAAATATGTGTTCTGACCAACAAACAGCACCATTAGATGATCACAAATCTTACTAGGTTTGTAGTAAGATGTCTTATTTTCTTTTGAAGCATTTTGTTTGTCAAATTTAGTATTCATATTGCCCATTTAGAGTTTAATGTCTTCTTTTCTACTGTACTTGCAGTTTCTTGTTGTGAGAAGACTCATTCACACGCTGAAGATGAACTCTTTAAAAAGCTTTTTGATGGCTACAACAAGTGGTCAAGGCCTGTACCAAACACCTCTGATGTTGTCATTGTCAAGTTTGGTTTATCTATTGCCCAGTTGATTGATGTGGTAAGTTAAATGAACTATTTATTTGAATATATTTTCAAATGTAATTTATTTCTGTAAATGCAAAGCTGAATTTTCAGCAGCCATTACTCCAGTCTTCAATGTCACGTGATCCTTCAGAAATCGTTCTAATATGCTGATTTGCTTTTTATGCTTTTACTGTTACTGCTATTATCATTATTAAACTAATACTTTGTCAGATTGCAATGGAGGAAAACATCCCTTTGTCCTATTAGGTTACACACATTCAGAATGCTCTTCATTTTAAAACTTAAAAAAAAAATTATGAATCACTTGTAGTCAACACTTCACATGAATTCAGAGCAACTTTGTTTTGGCCCAAGGTTATCTAAAGCTTAGCATACTTACAATAACAATAAATAACAAAATGCCAGTCATTTTTTCATTTTGCTTGTGCTGAAATATTCATTCAGTAAAGGCAGTAACGCCAACCTCCTACTGTATATTGCCATATTAAGGGCCCTAAAACCTTAGAATCCTGATGAATTAGGGTAAATGGTCCTTGAAGGCTCCAAGTCCATCAGAAGATTAAAATTATAAGGTGTTTGTGACCTTTCTGAACCAAAAGCTTTCTGCTGGAGCAAACCCAGCATCCTGACTCATCTAATACCCACCGTCCTTCCATCTTTTTCTCCTCCACAGGATGAGAAGAATCAGATGATGACAACAAATGTCTGGCTAAAGCAGGTGTGTGCTGCAGGAAAGTTTTTATTTGGAATGAAGGGAAAAAAGTAATTATGTGGCAAAGTGATTAAATAATAATCAAAATAAAATTGGCAGATAAGTATAATGCTGGCAGACTTTTTTGTAGTGAATTAGTTTTTAATTTCCTGAACATTTGTGCGCTCTTGCTCAGGAGTGGAATGACTATAAACTACGCTGGAAACCTTCGGACTACGACAATGTGACATCCATCAGGGTTCCATCAGAACTAATCTGGGTCCCGGATATAGTTTTGTACAACAAGTGAGTAACGATTTATCTAAACTAAACAACACTCATAAATTCCTACAAGGTAAATGCAAAGAAATCAAGCCAGAGTGTAAGATGGTTACTGTAGAGTGCTGTGTAGACTGTTTAAAATGCCGAGTTGGTTCTCAGAAGCCACAAGCAGTGACATGATCTATAAGGTGTATGCAATTCCATGCTATTGGAAGGAACTGAAATGAACTCACACACTTCTTTAGACTGCCACCCACTGTTTGAATGTAGCACTACACCCAGCAGAGATTTCAAGAACTCTTTGTAGGCAGTTCACACTATGTAAGCCGGTTTCCGCCACTGAATATTAAAAAAAAAGGTCATTGCGACTTATCTCATAATTTTGACTTTTTTTCTTAGAATTGCATGATACAAACTCACAATTCTGACTTTTTTCTCAGAATTGTGAGATATAAACTCACAATTGCGAGTTATATAGTCAGAATTGCAAGATATAAACCCGCAATTCTGAGAAATAAAGTTGTGACTGTGTGATATAAGCTCGTAATTTTGAGTTATAAAGTCAGAGTTCCGAGATATAAACTCGCAATTCTAAGAAATGAAGTCAGAATGGTGTCATATAAACTCGCAGTTGTGAGTTACGTGAGAATTGTAAGATATAAACTTGCAATTCTGAGAACATATCAGTCTTTTTTTTTCTCCTCAGAACTAGACTTTATAACTCGCAATTGCAAGTTTATATCTCACAATTCTGAGAAAAAAGGCAGAATTTCTACATACAAAGTCGCAATTGTGATGAAAAAAAAGTCGCAGGTTTTTATTTCACAATTCTGACTTTATTTCTCGCAATTGCATTTATATTTAGCAATTCTGACTTTAGAACTCACAATTGTGTGTTTATTTCTCAAAGTTCTGAGAAAAAAAAGTCAGAATTGCAAGTTTTTATAATGCAATTTTGAGAATTCACTCAGGACGGTGTAGTTGTTATTCATTATTTATTTATTTGTCTTTTTTTTATTTCCTTATGTGCAGTATTGTCATATTATTCTTTATAATTGTGGCTTGTGGCTGGATACATTGCTAATATAATTTTGTTGGATGTAAGTTCAATGACAATAAACAATCTGAATCTGAAATAATTAACCACTTGTTGATCTTATCTACCACTTACGTGTTAATTTTATTTTTTTAATGCTTCATTATTTATCTTTAATGTACAGAATGTCATATAACTAAAATAACCCAATAACCAAATTCCTATAACCAAACTATAGTGTAAAATGGAACATTATTTATTTATTTGTTTATTTGTTTATTTATTTATTTATTTATTTAAATTGTGCTCATTTAATGTGAAAACATTAAAATATAAAAAATATAAAAACATTATATATATATATATATATATATATATATACACCCAAAAAATTCTGTCATTAATTACTCACCTTCATTTCGTTCCAAACCTGTAAGACCTTTGTTCATCTTCAGAACACAAATTAAGTTATTTTTGATGAAATTCAAGAGCTTTCTGACCCTGCATAGACTGGGACGCAAATGACACGTTCAAGGCCCAGAAAAATAGTAAGAACATCAATAAAATAGTCCATGTAACTCCCATGATTCTTAACTCAATCACGATGTCATCAAACTACGCCTTTGTTTCTTCATTTGTTTTGAATTTGTGCCCTCTAGTGGTGAAATACATATTGTGCCTTTTAAGTTGTAATTTTTGTTTTCTTTATGCACAAAAAGTATTCTTGTAGCTTCATAAATTTAGGGTTAAATTTAGGGTTATTTTAACAAAGTCCTTAGTACATTTCTGGGCATTGAACATGTTGCGTTGCTGTCTACTGAGGGTCAGAAAGCTTTTGGATTTCATTAAATTCTTAATTTGTGTTCCGAAGATGAACAAAGGTCTTAGGGGTTTGGAACAACATGAGCGTGACTAATTAATGACAGAATTTTCATTTTTGGATGGACTAACCCTTAAAGCAACACCAAAGAGGTTTTTTTTTTTACGTTAAAATAATGTTTCCGAACTCGTGTCAGTGGTTCATCAACTCATAACAGGGTGAAACGGCACTTCCGCATTCGCTTTGCGACCCTCTATCGGCCATAACAGCACTATGTAAGTTTGGGTCGTCGGGTAGCGGTTTTGTAGTTCAAATGAGACTACAAATGCGACTTGCTTTACGGAAAAAAAAATAGCAAACAATGTCATTATTATGTTTTATTTCGTTTTCATACTTTCATAAAGTCATGCAACATACTCTACCTTGTCACTGGACATATTTCCAAAGCCGGTCCTGGATAGCCTCCAAACAAACATGTGACGTGACAGTAGGCTAAATTATTTACAACAGCGGTAATGGACAATTCCGCTTCCAACCTGTAGAGGGAGCGAAGTTCTTTGGTGTTGCTTTAAAACCATTTGACTGTTTTTCCTTTAGTAAAGTAGAAACTGATCAAATAAATGTTGTTGTCCTCTTCAGTGCAGACGGAGAGTTTGCAGTGACCCACATGACCAAAGCCCACCTCTTCCACACAGGTAAAGTGCGCTGGGTTCCACCTGCCATCTACAAGAGCTCATGCAGCATCGATGTCACCTTCTTCCCCTTTGACCAGCAGAACTGCAAGATGAAATTCGGCTCGTGGACTTACGACAAAGCCAAGATCGACCTGGAGCGCATCGAGAATACTGTCGACTTGAAAGACTACTGGGAGAGCGGCGAGTGGGCCATCATCAATGCTGTTGGCACCTACAACACCAAGAAGTACGACTGCTGCCATGAGATCTACCCAGACATCACCTACTTCTTTATCATTCGCCGTCTACCTCTCTTCTACACCATAAACCTCATTATCCCCTGCCTGCTCATCTCCTGCCTGACCGTGCTGGTCTTCTACCTCCCGTCAGATTGTGGTGAGAAGATCACGTTGTGTATCTCGGTCCTCCTCTCGCTTACAGTCTTCCTGCTGCTCATCACAGAAATCATCCCTTCCACCTCACTCGTGATCCCACTTATTGGTGAATATCTCCTCTTCACTATGATCTTTGTCACCCTGTCCATCGTCATCACCGTCTTCGTGCTTAACGTCCACCACCGCTCGCCCAGCACTCATAAGATGCCCCGTTGGGTTCACTCGGTCTTCTTGGATTTGATTCCACGGTGGCTGTTTATGCGTAGACCTGCACCGGACAGCCGTCGCAGACAGAAACTCCTTCTCTTGCAGCGGCAGGGCCAAGGAATGACGTCACGGGTGCTTGGACCAGCAAACGCAAACCTCAGTACATCTACGAGCTGGTTCAGAGGGGAGAACTCTGGGGAGGACGAGTCCCGCAGACGCTTCTGTTATAAGGACTTAGAATTGGGAACGCTGTCCTCTGCGATCTCGCTTTCACTCCAGACTCCTTCACCCTGCCCTCTCGCCTCGACTCCACCTCCTCTACAGAAATTCGCCCCCTCTTCTAGACTTGAGTTGGGCATGGCTGCCAGGCAGCTTGGTGGAAGAGTTAACGTCGCAAAGCGGCCCGACGTGACATCAGATAACCTGGGGTTTCCTCTGTCACCCAGTGTCCTGCAAGCTTTGGAGGGGGTTCACTACATAGCAGACCACCTGAGAGCAGAAGATGCTGACTTTAGTGTAAGTTTCTTTCAGATTCCATATGAAAAAAAGTTTGAACACTAACTTTCAAAAGTTTTTTGATATTTTTGAACTTAGTTCAAAGTTTTTTGAGTTTATTTTTATCAAAATACAGCAAAAACAGCAATATTCTAAAAAATATTACAATTTAAAGTATATTTTCTATTTTTAAATGTAATTTATTCTTGTGATAGCAAAGCTAAATTTTCAGCAGCAAATACTTCAGTCTTCAGTGTCACATGATCCTCCAGAAATCATTCTAATATGTGACCCTGGACCACAAAACCAGTCATAAGGTTAAATTTTACAGAATTGAGATATATACATCATATGAAAGCTCAATAAATAAGCTTTCTATTGATGTATGGTTTGTTAGGATAGGACAATATTTGGCCGAGATACATCTATTTGAAAATCTGAAATCTAAGGGTGCAAAAAATCAAAATACTGAGAAAATCACCTTTAAAGTTGTCCAAATTAAGTTCTTAGCAATGCATATTACTAATAAAAAATTACATTTTGATAGGTTTACAGTAGGAATTTTACAAAAAATCTTCATGGAACATGATCTTTACTTAATTTCCTAATGATTTTTGACATAAAAGAAAAATCAATAATTTTGACCCATACAATGTATTTTTGGCTATTGCTACAAATATACCCCAGCGACTTAAGACTGGTTTTGTGGTCCAGGGTCACATATGTTGTTTTAATGCTCAAAAAGCATATTTATTATTACCAGTGTTGAAAACAGTTGTGCAACTTAATATTTTTGTGGAAACGTAATCAGTGTTTTCCAGCATTTTTGTGTATTTGAACCTTTTCAAACAATGACTGTATGATTTTTAGATCCATCTTTTCACACTGAGGACAACTGAGGGACTCATATGCAACTATTACAGAAGGGTCAAACGCTTACCGATTCTCCAAAAGGAAAAACATGCATTAAGAGCTGAGGGGTGAAAACTTTTGACAATACAGATGTGTACAATTTTCTTATTTTGCCTAATTATGTCAGTTTTTTTATTTAGTACTGCCATTCAGAAGCTACAGAATATAGTTTCCCAGAAGACAAAATAAGTTAAATTTACTCTTGATTTTCAATTTCAAAAAGTTTTCACCCCCCCAAGCTCTTAATACATTTTCTTCTGAAGCATCTGTGCGTGTTTGAACCTTCTGTAATAGTTGCATTTGAGTCCCTCTGTTGATCTCAAAATCATACAGTATACATAGTATACTGTTTACATAATATACAATGCCCTCCACTAATATTCGCACCCTTGGTAAATATGAGCAAAGGTGGCTGTGAAAATAGTTTGCATCATTTATCCTTTTGATCTTTCATTAAAAAATGAAACAAATTCAAACCTTTTCATTGAAGTAAAACAATAGAAAATGGCATAAAAATCTCATTATGAAATAGATGTTTTTCTCTAGTTCACGTTGGCCACAATTATTGGCACCCAATTATTGCAACGTCCCTTTCCCAAGATAACAGCTCAGAGTTTTCTCCTATAATGCCTGATGAGTTTAGAGAACACCTGACAAGAAATCAGAGACCAGGTCAGAAAACTGGGATGGACATGGCAGAAGCTTCATTTTGTGCTCAGTGACACATTTTTCTGTTGATTTTGATGTTTGTTTTGGATCAACCCAAACCCATCTGGTGCCTTTGCTGCCAAAAAGCTCTTTTTTTTTGTTTCCTCTGAGCATAGAAGCCAGTCCCATTTGAAGTTCCAGTCATGTCTGACAACTGAATACACTGGAGTTTGTTTCTGGATGCGCAAGAAGGATTTTTCCTGAAATTCTCCTGAAGACTGTCTGGTGATATAGGGGCTGTTTGATATTTTTTAGGCTTTCTGACCCCAAGATTTAATTATTATCAAGTCTTTGGCCACTCAAATTCTCCTCCTTACTGTGCATTAGGATGATATAGACACACATCCTCTTCCAATCAGATTTGTAACATCTTTAGTTGATTGGTACTTCTTAATTATTGCCCTAATGGTGGAAATGGGGATTTTCAGTTTTTTAACAGCCACTTTTTATTTTGTGAAGCTCAACAATCTTGTTATGCACATCAGAACTATATTCTGTGGTTTTACTCCTTGTGAGGGCATTTGGCCTTTGTGCTTCCTCATATTTATAATCATGTGGAACAGAAAGTCATGGCTGGACAATTAATGCTCTAGTCACCCTGCTATGCTAAAAAATGTAAATATGAATGGGAATATACTTCAGAGGTATTTTACTCTAGGGGTATGAAAAATTGTGGCCAATGTGCATTGGAGAAAAACATTTATTTCATAAAGTTGTTAGTGCTATAATATTCCACTCATTTGTCTTATCTCTCCACACAGGTGAAAGAGGACTGGAAGTATGTTGCGATGGTAATAGACAGAATCTTCCTATGGATGTTCATCATAGTTTGTTTGCTGGGCACAATTGGACTTTTTCTCCCACCCTGGCTCGCAGGCATGATCTAGAAAATACACAAGTGAGTACATTATATGAAGAATAAGGACTTCTAAATTATGAGCTTCCACAGGAAGAACCAGCATGGGGACACAACCCCCATTCTAGCAGGAAACATAAGTGCTGAGTTTTCCCCTGCATGGGGTCAGATGCATGTTTGACATCAGGAATGTGGCATTCAATACCTGACACTTTCTTAGGTCAGATATTGAGAGGAGAGCCAAAAATTAAAGAAGCTTGTCTATGAAAACGCTTGTATTTGAATGTATAACCTTAAATATTATTGTCAAAATTAAAAGTGCCAACTGGAAGAGATTCTGGCTTACTGTAACCGATTACACAAATAAAATCACTGAGGTTGGTATTTCTCACGACTTGTTACTATCTATATCAAAGAGTGCACATTAAAGTACGGCCCTATGATTTCTGATGTGGACAACACAGACAGAATCACAAAATCAAGTCATAAAAATGGAATTTACTGTATTTGTCAAATTTTGGATGAAAATTTGAGGGTGGAAAAACTTTTTTCAGGGCCTTAAAAATAAAATTAAAAAAAAAAGTTTCTGTTGAATAGTGTATGTTTCTAGCCTAGAATCTAGACGCGCCCCTAGCGGCAGCAAATTACATTTGCTTCTAAGGTCAGTCTAGTTACTCTCAATTCACTTAAATTTCCGAAAAATCCAAGATGTACCGGGCCAATCACGAGTCGGTGGGCGGGCTTAACATGATGACGACTGACCTGCGACCATAAGTTCAGTCAGACATGAATTCCTGGTTCCGTGAATTAAGCGTGGAAAACTGAACAGTATTTATATATTTTTTTACTTTTGATACACAGCCACGTCCATGTGTCCTGAGCAGGAGCTCGTTACATCTGAACGCGCTGTGGTGTAGAATACGCAAACACCGGAAGCGATCTGTGGCGTGTATACGACACTCATTGTTTACACAGCACAAGAGATTGTGGATATAGCGGCTATTCAAAATGGTAATTACTTGCGCTTGTCCTGGTTGTTCAAACCCATTTAAAGCTGAAAAAGATTACGTTTGCTTGCGCAAACTCATCCTGGACTTTTTTTTTTTACATATTTCCCCTTTCGGTGTTTGCGTATACTACATCAAAGCGCGTTCACATGTGACGAGTCGAATCATAGATATGCTAAATTCGTGCTCATGACAGATGGACGTGGGTTTGTATCAAAGGTAAAAAGAAAATTATATAAATACTGTTCATTTTCTTGCAAAAACCGATCGTTTCGTGTCTTAGGACATCAATGTATCGTCACGAGCCGCAGGGTGTAATTTGGATTTGTCTGTGCATGTTTTTGTTTACTTTTAAAGGTTTAGTGCCCATCTATGTCTATTATTTAGCTGACAGACTGCACTGTTGTTAAAAATCTTCGTCGCTCTGACTACGTCACCTGACCGACTAAGTCTCTGATTGGTTGTAGCGCTATCCTATTGCGTGGAGAGGAGTTTGAAAGACAACCGTTTATCCCACCCCTCCGGTTGAGCCCTGTCTATGGAGAGTGCCCAGACCCTACATTTATGTGGGTCTGGCTTGCCAGGCTAGTATGTTTCATGATTTCAATAAATTAGACATGGTTTTTGATTAATACAATTTAACTGTTAAAACAGAGTCTAGAAAAAGTAAAACGGGAAAAAAATATGGAATTTGGAAAACAACACAATTCCGTTTAATTGGTTATTACAATTTAAAAAAACATTAAAATGCAACCCAGAAAATGAATAGAAAACAGAATTTGGTAAAAATAAAACTAAATTTGAGAGGAAAAAACATATTTCAGGGCCTTAAAAATGTAATTTCTGTTCAACTTTTTTAAAAGATTGCTGTTGAATTGTGTTGTGTGATTTCAGTTAATTAGACATGTTTTTTGATTAATACAATTTAACCGTTAAAACTAGTCTAGAAAAAGTAAAACGGAAAAAAATGGAATCTAGAAAAAATGGAAAAAACCATAATTTTGAAAAATCAATAAAAAAAACGCAATTTGGGAAAAAATAACATGGATTTTATATGGCCCTACTAAAGAGACAAAGTGGTTTGTGGGTAAATATGTGTGTGGTGAGAATGTCTTGGTAGCACTTCTGTAAAATATTTTCAGATGTTTTTTTTTTATTTTCATACAGTGGAAGTTACCAAAACTGTTTGGTTACCAACATTCCCCAGAATTTCTTTTAAGAAGAAAATCAGTCATAAAGTAATGGAACAGTATAAGTGAGACTAAATTATGACAACATATTCATTTTGAGTCAACTATTTCTTTAATACAGACACAGATACATAAAGACTTATGTTCACATCCGTCATCTAATGTCTCTCATGTTCTGTGGTGTTTCTGGAAATCAAATTATACAAGCATCAACCTCTTTTAACATTGTTTTCAAGCATAAAAAGCATTTTTTGATTTTGCATTATGTGATTCTCCAATATGGTTTTGGCCTAAAATACAAACACAAACACGTGTAATTAATAAGACAAGAAGTCTTAATGAATGAATGCTTGGTCACATGGAGAATTCATTAATATGGAGCAAGCTACAGTAGTTATTAACATTTTTACAAGATTTTTTTTTTTTTTTTTTTTTTTTGCAAAACAAAAAGTAAACAAAATGCTTGGGGGTTATTCCAGAAAGTGTCATACCCGGATAAATTTACGGGTAACTTTCGGCTCCAAAAACATGAGGTAAATTTCAGGGTATGGAAGTAGCTTTAGCAACTTATTTGAACATAACCTTTTCTGGAGCTGGATATGTTGGTTAGTTTATTTCAGAGGTATTCCGCTCATACGTTCTTTATTGATGAGGCTCCAATGGTTCACAGTAATAAAAACATGCAGATTAAATATAAGATAACAGATGCATTTTTGGAACTGTTTGTAAGAAAGCTTTGGGTATACATGGCTGTAAATTAGCCCTGCTTTCTGGAATACCCCTCTAGCTTGCTTCGTTCTCTATATCATAAATGTTTACATGAAGCACTGACAGCAGTACAACAGCTGCCTGAATTCTCATGCTGGTGTTGGTTTTGCCCCGTTACTGCATTACAGTCTTCTACAGATCAGTCAGTCTGTCCTATACTCAAGCTGTCAGCATATCCCAAGCTGCTCGACTAGTCTGTCAGTGAGTCTGCATCCTCAGGTTTGGGTTTGGCCAAGTTGGAGCGCACTCTGGCCTGGTCTACAGCATCTAACAGGTTCTTGGCATCCATGGCCAAAGTGTGGGCTGCTGTCAGCATCTGTTTCTTGCACTCTTCCTTCAGAGAAGTAATGGCGTTCTGCTGGGCCAGGCGCATCTTACTGATGAGCTCAGCCAAGTCCTTATTCAACAACTTCTGAGTGCCTTCGATCTGAGGGGAACAGTTATACTCGTATTAAAATATCATCTGTAATGGAGTAGATTAAACTCACTTTTAGCGCCACTTAGTGGACATTTCACTTAGAAACTGGACTGATTTGCAGGGTACAATGGGGCTAAAGGCACCCCTAAGGGTATGATTGCAGAAAAATACATATGTTTGTATTGAACATTTATGGAGCAACAGATTTTGTGAGAAAATAAATCAATCAAGTGGTCTATTTAGTTTAAAAATCTCAAAATTGTTCACCAGCATGGGGTGAAAGGAATATAGTATTGATAAAAATAGTAAAATACTTGAGCAAAAATATGTTTTTGTTCAAAACAATCACTATTTTCTGCTTATTTTGATAAATAAAAATTATTTTTTGTTCAAAAAATATACTGTCATTAAACTATGTTAATATAAAACATTTCAAAATATAGAAACAAAATCATTTTAAAATGTAAATATTCTGAAAGCATTAAAGGAGATCCCATAATAATTTTATATAAATTTACAGTAGTTACAACAAATTATATTTTATTAAATGAGCAGCATGTTTTTAAATATGATGGTTTCATGCTAAGCATGGTGATTATCTCTAAGATGGACATCCAACATAATATATATTTACCATCTCAATCAACAGTGTCATGTCAACAAATGGAAAAGTCAGCCTTCTAATCATTATCATGTTAATTACTGTGCTTTTTACCCCAAATACCATACTTTTACATATTCTTTTGTTATTTAAAAACTGCTGTTTTAATTATCTTAAACAAAACTGAAAATCATTAAAAAGACCTTTGTCTCAAGATATACTAAATAATTTTAGCAATTCACAATTAAAAAAATTAAATCTACAACATTTTTAAAAACATCAAATAGATCAAGTAAGCACAAAATCGACAAAATCGTGATCATGTCAAGGATCAAACTAATTTACACGTGTATGTTTAAAAGCGGATGTTTTGGAAAGTTTTTCTGCCATCTGTTTTAGAGGAAAATAATATCAAAGGCGCCTTTTGCCCAGGGACACCTTTAGCCCCATTCTACTCCACCAGTATGTCAAATATCAGGTTGCAGAAACACTTTGAAACAGGACAAATTCTACCTCTGTTCGACAGGAAACATGCAGAGTTGGTAGTATATCATCCACGCTGTTGATCAGGTTTCTTAACGAGAGTCCGACAGTCTGTAGACAAAAACATTAAAATGGCAGTATGTGAAACTGTTCATGGAAACATTGAACAAAAACGGCATGAGATTTAAATAAAGGCTCATTCACCTTGACTGGAGAGATGTAATCAGTAGACGGCAGTGTGTTGATGTCGTTTTTCAGCTGCACCACCACTTTCACCACTTCCATGACACACTGGTACACATTGTCCTCTGAACGGTCCAGCTCAGCTGTAGGTGTAGGCTGAACACACATGAAAGTGAATTATGCTTCCTATCATTAGGAAAGTAGAGTCAAATATTTCACAGGTGCAACCTGCATACTGTACATACCGTATGTCACAAAAGTGAGTACACCCCGCACATTTCAGCAACCTCAAGGGACAATACTATAGAAATGAAACTTGGATATATTTTAGAGTAGTCAATGTGCAGCTTGTTTAGCACTATTGATTTATTGTCCCCTGAAAATAACTCAACATACAGCCATTATTGTCAAAATAGCTCGCAACAAGAGTACACCCAAAGTGTCAATATATTGTGTTAGCACAATTGTTATCTGGCACTGCCTTAATCATCCTGGGCATGGAATTGCACAGGTTGTTGCTAGGATCCTCTTCCACTTCTCACGGAGCTGCTGGACGTTAGACACATGGTGCTTCTCCACCTTACACTTAAGGATGCCCCACAGGTGCTTTATAGGGTTCAGTTCTGGAGACATACTTGGCCACCCCATCGCCTTCACCCCTTCAGCTTCCTCAGCAAGGCAGTTGTCATCTTGGTGGTGTGTTTGGGATCGTTGGAAAACTACCGTTCGGGCCAGTTTCTGGAGGGAAGGCATCATGTTCTGCTTCAGAATGTACAGTACATAATGGAATCCATGTTTCCCTCAATGAACTGCAGCCCAGTAGCAGCAGCACTCATGCAGCCCCAGACCTTGATGCTACCACCACCATGCTTGACTGTAGGCAAGACACAATTTTCTTGGTACTCCTCAGCAGGGCATCGCCACACATGCTGGACACCATCTGAGCCAATCAAGTTCATCTTATAGTCTGATCAGACCACAGGACATGGTTTCAGTAATTCATGCTTTTGGACAGGTTGTCTTCAGCAAACTGTTTGTGGGTTTTCTTGTAAGCCAGCTTCAGATGAGGCTTCCTTCTGGGATGACGCCTATGCAAACCGACTTGTTGCAGTCTGATCACTGACAAGCTGACCTTCTACTTCTGCAACCTTTAAAGCAATGCTGGCAGCACTCATGCATCTGTTTTTTTGAAGCCAGGTTCTGCACCTGATGCACAGAACGAGTGCTCAACTTTGTTGATTGACGCTTGCAAGGCCTGTTCCGAATGGAACCCATCTTGGAAAACCTCTGTATGACCCTGACCACTGTAGTGTAACGCGGTTTCAGGGTGTTACTGAACCTCTAATAGCCTTGGCTATCTTTGTGGAGAGCAACAATTCTAATTCTCAAATCCTCAAGAGAGTTTTTTGTTGTGAGATGGCATGTTGAACATCCAGTGGTCAGTATGAGACAATTGTACTTAAAGCACTTAATTTTAACTGCTGTAATACAAGATACACAACTTTGTATGGTCCTGTCAAGCAGACAAAAACATAAACATGATGAATAGGACATGCGGCTTTGCACGGTTAAACAACATACTGCTGTTATCACTTAGGGTGTACTCACTTTTGTTGCCAGCTATTTTAACAATAACGGCTGTATGTTGAGTTATTTTCAGAGGACAGTAAATCTATACTGCTATACAAGCTGCACACTGACTACTCTAAATATATCCACGTTTCATTTCTATAGTATTGTGCCTTGAGAAGATATACTAAAATGGTTGCTGAAATGTGAGGGATGTACTCACTTTTGTGAGATACTGTATGTGTAAAACAAGTCCTTACCTGCACTGTAATTCTTGGTGGTTTTGAAGGAGGCAGACGGAGTTCAGCTTGAAGTGGATACAGGATACAATCGGTATAGGAGGAAACATGTTAATTGTAAATAATTAATTAAAAATTTGTTCGAATTATCACCTGTAAAATGCAGGACTTACCATAACTAAGTGGTGGTTCAGGTGTCTGATAATAAATTAAAAAATCATTACTGGGGTTGTATCTGACCATTACATTTTACACTTTTTTTAAATACATAAGATATAGAAAATGGAATGAAAATGTTATTAATGAAACATAAGTAACAAAAACACACACCTCAGGAATATTTGTTGCTTCATGAACCATTGGGTCCTGAGAAAGAGCAGAAGGAATGCAAGGTGTATTATAACTAATATTTAAAGTCAAACACAAATAAATAAGACATGGGTAAATAGTAGAGATGTAACGATATTATCTATATCGTGGTATTGCGATAACAATTGTCATGGTCACATGACGATATGAAACGATAGGTCTTCTGGGCAAAAAGTGTAGTTTTTACAATATATTTAAACATCTTATTCTAACATTAAATCTCTTTAAAGTTGTATTTTAGGCCATTATGCTTTGACACAGTATCTGTCAAACGAACTAAAATCGAAAGCACAATATGGTTGAATCCCTTCATCAAGTTTGTTTTCGCTGCGCACACAACAGCTAGGGGTTTAAATGGCTAACATTACTGCAGCCCAAATTCAAAATATCTTTTTGAAGAAATAAGGAAAGAAGTATTGTAATTCTAAAACAGAAATAATATGGCTATTAAATATTAATTTTAATTTATTTGGCAGTGCAATTGTTTTATACTGTATGGCTATTACTGTCATTGTTGATGTTATTATTATTATATTCTAATTAATTTGGCTTCTTAAAACACCAGTGTGAATATAAATTAGACTGAGACTCTCAAAGTGCATTAGATAGAATAATATAACTTTAAAACGTACAAAATGTTACATTTTTCCCAATTCTTCACTTGTTTTTTTGTGTGTTTTTTTTAAAGATGGCAATAAATATCGCACTATGAACTTTATATCGTGATATTATCGTATTGTGAGATTTTGATATCCCTAGTAAATAGGTTTTCCTACTTACCAGAAGCTTCTCCTCCTTCTTTAACCATTTTGTGTCCTCCTCCATCTGCTCTTTCTGCAACTTCATAGTATCCTGCATGCGCTCCTTTTCTACCTGCCATAGTCGCTGAGCATCTTCCCTACTGGTCGGCCCGAAGCTAAACTCACCCTCCTACCCAATAAACACACACAAATTTAAATAGCTTCCAATTAAATGAAAAAAAAAAAAACGTATGTTATTTAATATATTAAAAATAAATACAATTTAAAATAATATTAAATAATGAAAATACTCTATATTAGGAAAAGTGTATAAAAATAGTATAAAAAAAATTGCAAAAGCAGAAAATGTGTTAATTGGCTCAATTTTACCCCAAGACTGAGGCGGCGGGGCGGGGATGTGGTTAAGGTGAGGATGTTAGTTGAGTCCACAGGTGACTGGTAATCACATGGGCTGGCCAGGTCAGGCGAACTGGCACATAAAGCCTCATTAAGCTGGTAAAAAATGAAAGCACAATATATTAAATTAATATAACATATACATAAAATGTAATAATTTTCATTTATTATTATAAAAAGCATTTATTAAATATTTTTTCTAAAACATTTATAAATGTATTAGGGGTGGGCGATATACTGGTAGACAAGATTCACGGTTACATGTGACGTTGCTGTGCTACATGGTCACAAAAACATATCATTTGCATGCATTTTTAAGCATTGTGGTTTAAAAACAAGTGACTTTAAGCCATTGAAATGTTCATACAGTACATGATGCTGTCTGAAAGACTTCTTGAGCATTGTCACAGGGGCGCGCACATAAGTTATTTTTGCTGTTTTATAGGCCTTGAACAGTTAAAAACACACACTTGTATGTGTCAAAATGCCCGTCTTCACAAGTTTCCTCATAAACAGTTAATTAGGTCCTGCGTATAACCAAACAGCTAAGAAAGAAAACACGTGTAGCATCATATTGGATGCAGGCGGCTCTTAAAGTGATAGCAGTCTGATATGCCTGCTGTCTGCCTTTCATGTTAATCAAACAACAAAAGAGAGAAAATCTCTCACTGTTCTTAATGCTTGACTAAATCACTTTTGTAAGTTTGATAAGAAGAAACATATTACGGGGCCGTTGAATGCTAGAATCTGATTGGCTGATGAACGTTCTAATGGTGTGCATTATTTCCAGGGAAATGCATGGCAAACATAGTTCCAGGCAGCACTTGACCGCATTACATGTCCATATCACTTTGCCACACAATACCATTTTTTTCAAAGGTCCTTACAGCCCAGAACAGCAAAATAACCAAAACCCACAACGGCACTGGCTAAACAAATAAATACAGTAAACAACAGGATAAAAATGACAGATTATTTCCATGTTTTTGCCACAATATTATGTTTTATTATTCACGGAAAGCACATACTCAATTTCTCCCACTCTCTCTCCGTTACAGACGCACATACAGTTTGCACACACATTAGCATATGCGCGAGGTAATAACAGTGTGGTCTTGAACTGAACTTAATGTTTCACTATTAGTAGAGACGATGCTGCCAATCACTTTTGAGAGACGCACAGACTTGAGAGAGGTAATTTACAAAAGTCTAAAATTATGTTTTGGAATTAGCAACGAAGGTGTTGGATGAGCTGCGTAAGAAATTAATCCTACTCACAAAACACACGGACAAAATCCGGACGAATGTCTTGAAATATAACATCTGATGTCTTGAGGTGTGGTAACCGTAGTATAAGCAGAGTAATAAACTCGGTCCGTTGAATTCTACAAAAATGTTTATTTTCTAAGAATTCAACGTACAAAAGTTAATTATTCCTTACTTAATTCATACAGTGAATTTGTAATTAGTTTCGTATTTAATCGCTGACTCTTTACTTGTCCTCAGTGAGCTTAAGTTTTTTTGTGATATTGACACTGGTGACAAGAATTATGAAATTTCTATGGAATCAAACATTTTGATATCATGAAGACCTTATTTAAAGCAAAAATAACGTACATAGCGTGATATGTATCATTACCGTGAAATAAAATGACTCATATCGTGATGTAAGATTTTGGTCATATCGTCCACCCCTAAAATGTATATACAATTAAATATCAATATTCAAGGATTCTATACTTAGAATAACAATTTAGTGCTTAGTGTTTCGTTTCAATATTTAAACAAAATATACACACTACCTGAAGATGTAGGCCGACACCAAGGGTATTTCCGAAGCGGCTGGTATTGACTCTGGAAGGCTGGAGGTGTAAACAAAATACAATGACTGTCAGGCAGAATGTGCTGCTGCAACCTGAGTGTAAGATCAAACAAACGGCATATGAAAGCAGACAGCTACCTTTGGTGGAGGTTCACTAATGTTAAACTTGGGCTCCAGGATCCGGGTGTTACGGGCTTTGTCTCTTTCTCTCTCCACTTCCAACTCCTTCTCCATTTGGTGGACATCACTGTCGGCCAAAGTCAAAGTCAGTCAATTTAGTCCCCTCACATACAGTAATATTACAACAACAAAAAAAGGGTTGCTTATTTATAACATCATTAATAACATGATCATAAATCAATTTTAACAGCATCATCAAAATACAGTAGGTAATACTATATTTCTTTTTGAAAATTAGCATAAATCTTTTTTTTTTTTTTTTTTCCCAGATGCTGGGATGTATTGTTATAGGCCATGAAGGGAAAAACCTGATGTTGAAGGCTAGTTCAGTGAAGGTGGGTCTCTCACGGGGGTCATAGCTCCAGCAGCGGGTCATGAGAGAGTATAGGGCAGGAGGGCACTGCTCAGGTTTGGGCAGCCTGTTGCCCTGTTCCAGCTGGTTAATCACGTCACGGTTGTCCAGCCAGTGGAACGGCTGTTTACCTCGGCTCATAATCTCCCACACGCACACAGCTGGACAGGAACAACACGAGAGGATTAAATGGAAGTGAGGGGAAATAACATGGAAGGTTTGACAGACTTCTGGATTTTACACTTCTGGTGTTTAGGAATATGATCCTATAAAGAGAAATGTTAAAAGGATAGTTCACCCAAAGATGAAAATGGTCATTTAGGTTAACTCTCAGGCTCTAGCTTCAAACCTGTTTTCATTTCTTTCTTCTGTGGAACACAAAAACCCAGTTTCTTTTCCAACCTCCTTTTTTTGTCCAAACCATTAAAATGTTAGATGTCCAACATTCTTCAAAATATGTTTTTATTTTCCACAGAAGAAAGTACATCAGGTTTGGAATGACATGAGGGTGAATAAAACTTCAGTTACTCATTTAAAAAATAAAAAGGAGAAGTTCACTTCCAGAACAAAAATGTACAGATAATTTACTCACCCCCTTGTCATCCGAGATGTACATGTTTTTCTTTCTTCAGTCGTAAAGAAATTATGTTTTTTGAGGAAAACATTTTAGGATTGGTCTCCATATAGTGGACTTCTATGGTGCCCGTGAGAATGAACTTCCAAAATGCAGTTTAAATGCAGCTTCAAAGGGCTCTTAACAATCCCAGCCGAGGAAGAAGAGTCTTATCTAGTGAAACGATTGGTTATTTTCTAAACAAATTTACAATGCAGTTAGGGTAGGTCGCAAAACTCCCATCTCATTTTCTCCTCCAACTTCAAAATTGCTGTTTTGGCTTTTTTTGTAAAGGACGTTTGACCTTCTTTGCACATTCACTTTGTAAACACTGGGTCGGTACTTCTGCCGCGATGTAGGACGATTTTGAAGGAGAAAATGAGATGGGAGTTTTTCGACATACCATAACTGTCATGAACCGGAATACACACAGAGCTTGACAAGAAAATAATTTGAGGTTACAAAGTATATAAATTGTAAATTTTTTTATAAAATAACCAATAATTTCGCTAGATAAGACCCTTCTTCCTTGGCTGGGATTGTTTAAAGCCTTTTGAAGCTGCATTTTGGAAGTACAAACTCATAAGCACCATAGAAGTCCACTATATGGAGAACATTCCTGAAATGTTTTCCTCAAGAAACATCACTTCTTCACGACTGAAGAACGTAAGACGTGAACATCTCGAATGACAAGGGGGTGAGTAAATTATCTATAAATTTTAGTTCTGGAAGTGAACTTCTCCTTTAAGCAACTATGTTGGGATCATCTCCATGACTTTCTCCTTGTTTCTGTACTGATGATGGTCAGCACTCTTATGTGAAGCCATCAATCAGAAAAACTAAGTGAAAGCTCACATGGCAGCTGAGCTCCAGAAACAGAGGGGTCTCTGTCTGTTTAGTCAAGTGTTATTTACCCAGGGTTTCAGTGAGGGGCTTCAGAAATTAACTCTAGTGATGCCTCAAACTCAGTATTTAAAATTATATTAGTTAATTGAAATGAAATGTGTATAGCTGTATGGTTTTATATCAATATGATTCGAAGATTCTTGTGATGGAAATGAAAGTCAGTTATTGTATGACAATTTGTATAAATTAAGTTTAATAGTGGCCCTGGAGCGCTGAATAATGTTTGTAGGCACGGGATGGTTAAGCATGCCAAAACTGGAAATTGGATTCATAAAAATGAATTATGTGCCCTCTGAGAATTTTACGATGACTAATAAAGAGCCATGAAGGCAATTTTTCCTAAACATCTATTTAGACTTAATACATTATAAAGTACAAGTATAAAATATATACTGAATATTTTGGCAATATTAGTATCTGTGACTGTCTAAATTACTGTAACAGTGTCATTGTTTGATACAATCTGATCATTTTCTTCTATTCACTCACCAAACATCCACACATCACTAGCCGCTGTGAAGCGTCTGAAGTTAATGGATTCAGGAGCCATCCATTTGATTGGTAAACGAGTAACAGATGCTGCAAACATAATGCAAGGTAATGAAAAAATCCTATGCTTGTTAAATGGAATATAAACACAACAAAGAATATTTTACAAGATCGTAACAAAGGAGTTCAGATGATTATATCTGCACCAGAGAATGAAACAATGAATCATGAAATGATTAAACAAATCACAACTTTTATACATTTGTAAAACAGCTGAGGTAACCTTTGTAATATTCTTCATCCTCTATGTATCTGGAAAGGCCGAAGTCACCCAGCTTCACCGACTCAGGTGTGGCAACAAGGATGTTTCGTACAGCTATGTCTCTGTCAAGCAGATCACACAAACAATAATGAAAATTTACATTTATTTTCGAGGGACTCATATGCAACTAATAAAGAAGGTTCAAACGTTCACTGATGCTCCAGAAAGAAAAACCATGCATTAGGAGCTGGGAGTGAAAACTTTTTAAATTTAAACATCAGGGTAGATTTAACTTTTTTGTCTTCTGGGAAACATTTAAATATATTCTGTAGCCTCTGAAGAGCAGTACTCAATGAAAAAATATGATATTTAGGCAAAATAAGCAAAATGTAGGCTACACATCTCCATTCGGTTCAAAAGTTTTCACCCTCCGGCTCTTAATGCATGTTTTTTTCTTCTGGAGCATCAGTGCTGAAAATTCAGCTGTGCCATAATTACATTTTAAAATATATTCAATTTGTAATAATATTTCAGTCTTTCAAAGTCTTTCAAAAATAGCAAAGCATTGTAATGACTTATACCAGACAGATAATAGAAAATGAAAAATATTGCCGCACCGGTGGACCATGTTCATTCCCTGTAGGTAAACAAGCGCTTTGCAGATCTGTAGGCTGAACAGAACCAGAGTGATATTGGTCAAACCCCGCTGATTTGTCAAGTACTTTCCCAGCTGTAAATGCAAAACAAGCATTTTTAGAGAAGAATAGGAAGTGTAGGAATACAGGCTTTCTGCTGCCCTGAGATGCATTTTATCAGATTTCTTAAGCACTGAGTTGGTTTATTTCATGCACAGGTATGAGTTCACCACCAGCTGACGGATCAAACCAGACATTCTGTACTTGACAAGACTCAGTGGTGTTGATTCATTCAATACCGAACTTCCTGTGAGTTTGTAAAATGTTTATGACGGTTTTACAGAGCCTGTAAATGTTAATAGAGCCATATCTATGGCATTTACTTAATTGAGTTGCTAGATCAATCACAGCAGTTATGGCAAATGGAATTACACTATGGACTGAAAGGGAATTTTATTGATTTAATTTAAAAGTTGCGTAAACCCCTCTATCTCGTATAATATATTACAACCCTTCCTAAAATAATCACTCATAGTGACAACATTATAGGTCGTGCAATTTTCCAAAAGACGTGTTTTGACATATAATACAAATAAGAGTGATAACATTTAGCATCTGGGCTGTTGTTTACCTCTCCGTGCTGACACAGCTCCATGACGATCCATACCGGGTCTTCTTCAATTACTCCTATCAGTCGCACTATGTGTGGATGGTCCAGGTTCTTCATGATAACTAGACAGGTGGAAGATTATAATGCAAAAAGAATATTATATTTTTATATGTATTTTATTGCTTATTTTAAATGTTTGGAATATAGATAGTTTTAAAATATGAAAACCCATCATCAACCCCAACAAAATTAACTACTGTATTATATAAAACTCTAGCATTTATTACTTATTGCAAAATTTTTATGACTTTCAGCTTCTGTGTAATTTCCACCACAGCCAACAATTTAACAGTTTTGCTACAAGGGTTTTCAAAAGTTAATTCATTTGTTTACCACAGAGACAACAGCAATTGTCTGGTTTTTTAAGTCATTTTTGCTTATCTTAAAGGATTAGTTCACTCCAAAATGAAACATTCCTGATCATAAAAGCCTCGTTCAGACTGTCAGCCCAAATCCGATTTTGTCCATATCTGGATGGAATCGGATTTGAATAACTGGCTGTCCACACAGTCATATCACAACTGTTCAAATCCGATTTGTGTGTCCATAAGCGCTCTTTCGTTTCAATGAATGTGCGTTGGTTTCTATGGCAATGTTGTTGCGTTATTATGCAAATGCTAAAAACAACAATAACAGCAATACTGTTTAGCAGTATAGATGCTGTCTTGTGATATGACAACGTTGCCGTCGCGGTGGATTATATTTCGTCTTCTAAAGCAGCGGCAGAAACGCAGGAAACTGGAATGTGTGACTTTATTCTGTACTGCCGTCTCTGCTGCTTTCAAAACTCAAAGAGGTGCATATATTAGCCCTATATTGTCTTCTCCCGCTTGCTTTGCAGTTCGCAACAACACAAGCTTGTTTCTGCAAAGACGTTTGTTATGTTTTCCACAAAACGTCTGACCTGTTTACATTTTACGTGGCATGAAAACGTGAAAAAGCAGAAATCCGTTTTGAATTCCAAACCACATACGAATGTAGCTCGAAACGGATTTGACCAAATCGGATTTCATGTACAGTAGTTTGTTGCTGTTCAGACTACCTAAATATGATCGGATTTCAATCGGATTTTAATACAAATCGGATTTGGGCTGACAGTCTGAACGAGACTTTACTCCCCCCACATGTCATCTAAGATGTTTGTGTCTTTCTTTCTTCCGTCGCAAAGAAAGTAAGGTTTTTGAGGAAAACATTCCAGGATTTTTCTCCATATAGTGGAGTTTAATGGTGGTCAATGTGTTGAAGGTCCAAACTGCAGTTTTAATGCAGCTTCAAGGGCTCTATATGATCCCAGCCGAAGAATAAGGGTCATATCTAGCGAAACGTTCTGTCATTTTTAAAAAATCTATAAAAATGTATATACTTGTTAACCACAAATGCTCATCTTGCACTAGCTCTGCAATGCGCATGGGCATCTTCACACATTACGTAATCACAGTTCAAAAAGGTAGGGTAAAAAACATGTAATTTCCTCCTCCAACTTCAAAATCGTCCAACTGTTGTTTTAGGTTTTTTTGTAAAGTGCGTTCGACTTTCTTTGCACATTTGCTTTGTAAACACTCGGAACATCTGGGTCGGTACATCTGCCTACGTCATACTTAACCTTTCTGACGTGATTACATAATGCGTGAAGTCAATATAAGTATATAATTTTTTTTATTTATTTTTTTTGAAAAATAACCAATCGTTTCGTTAGAAAATACCTTATTTCTTAACTGGGATCCTTTGAAACTCCATTGAAACTTGAAATTTGATCTTTAACCCATTGATCCCCATTAAAGTCCACTATATGGAGAAAAATCCTGGAACGTTTTCCTCAAAAACCTTAATTTCTTTTCGACTGAAGAAAGAAAGACATAAACATCTTGGATGACATAGGAGTGAGTAAATTATCAGGAAACGTTTATTGTGGAAGTGAAATTATTCCTTTAAGCCATTTTAAAATTATTGTAAATGCTGAGGCCTCCTTGTTAAGAATCACAACTGTAGAAGAAAAATAGAGGAAGAAATCTAATTTCTTGTGCATAAATTCTAATCAACCTGTAATTTTGTCAAATTATGCAAGCATATTTATTAAATGAGTTTATGCAAGACACACACAAGGGTAGCTATGTTAGCCTTAGCTGGAGTCTGATATATTGTTCCTAAAATATGTAATATCTTATTTCTACCACAGAATGTTATTAAACACAATACATCATTTGAGATATGCTAGAAAAAAATTGACAGTTCAGAAAACTATGACAGAGTGATTGATGAGTATATTATAAACAAATAAATAAATATGTTGCAAGAGTTTACTGTCTAAAAGTCCACAGTTCTAAAAGTGCTCATAATTGAAGAAACACCTGGCTATATATTAGCTTTTTATAGTTTTGATTCACATACCTGCTTCACCCACAAACTTCTCTCTGACATCAGGTGCACATTCTTTACAGGTCTTCACCGCAACACTGATCTTCTCCCCATTCTAATAAAAAAAAAGTTCTATTAAAAAATATAAATAATCATAATCACTAATGTTATTGTAAGACATCTAACACCATTATGCTAAATGTCAAAGGAAAAAAAAAATCACATTTGACCGAAAAAAACGTTTTAGTTTTTTCATAATCACATGACTAAAGTGTCTAGCACTGCTTGCCTTTTTCTGGTAAACTCCTTCATGAACCTCCCCAAAGAAGCCTTC
Organism: Garra rufa; assembly: GCF_049309525.1. Taxonomy (NCBI): domain Eukaryota; kingdom Metazoa; phylum Chordata; class Actinopteri; order Cypriniformes; family Cyprinidae; genus Garra; species Garra rufa. The sequence goes on along the minus strand of NC_133373.1, from coordinate 7,170,179 downwards.
ACCCAGCATACGTTTCAGGATAATATCTTTCCTGGACAGTCCCACCTTTGCTATTGCGAAACACATGATACACAGTAAGTGCATGATTTTACAGTGATACAGATCCTGAACACATAAAAAAACTATTCCCATACATACCAGGTGGTGGCGGCTTTTCATCTGGGATTTCACAGTATATATCAGAGTCTGAAAGATAGATTTGATGTTAACACATTGTCGGGAACTTGCAATCTTAATACAGTAAATATCAAGCTGAGTGTCTCAATGGGATTGTAGCTAAAAGAAGGGTCTGATACTCACTGCTGTATCTAAAGCTGTCTGTCTTCTTCCTAACAGCAGGAAAGAGTGAATAGCATTAAGGACCTTGAAATGATATCTAAAAATGTACGTCCAGATCCATTTCACGTTGTGAAATCACTTTAGAGTTATAAAAATCAATATTCAGTCTGTGTTGTAGTCCTGAGGAAAAGAAAACAGAGATAGAGGAATGCTGATGTACTCACCCGGAGGGAATTTCAGGAAGAGAGTTGCGCAAATGCACACCTAAGACAGTGAAGATAAATCTCAGTTAGCAAAACAGAGAAATATGGCAATCCTCAAACCCACATTAATCACAAAAGGCATGATTCAAAATGCACAGCATTCAGAAGAGCGCTGCCATAAACTCTCAGCATTTCAGAAAACTTCCAGATGACAAGATTTAGAAAATGAATAATAATCAATCCTCTGCAACTCTTATAATTGACACTTTGTTAGATGACTATTGACATTCACAGACATACACTAATTGTGGCTTACCTTTGGGAGATTTACTTTTATATGGACCAGCCATCAAAGATGCGTCTGTGTGGTTAAGCAACCGACAGTAGCCATCGATCAGATCAGCCATGTTCTCTGCAACAGCCAGAGACGACACACTGATGGAAAGAGGCTAGGAAAAAAGGTCACAGCTAGTTTACTTCAAGAGTGGCACTGTGCATATAAAGTTTAACAACCTAATACTAAAGTGAGAACATTCTCACCTGTTTGGCACCCTCTATTTCGATTAGTAACAATGTTCTGCCATCATTCTGTGTGGTGTACTTGATACTTCGGATCTGTCTAAATTCAGCAAGACAAACAGCCTGGGAAGAGTAAACAAGAAGGAACTTGAAACAACATTATGGCATTTTGAAGTGGCATAAGAATAAGAAATATCCTTGATTGAATATAAAGTGTGCTCACGGTGGAGTCTGCTTTGGTACGTTGCCGAATGCCTTTGGGACCAATGACTAAATCCACTGCTAAACTCCAACCTTGCTGTGTCGATTAAGTAGGACTTTAGTAAATTATATTTAGTACATTACATCTTCTACTTTCAAATAAACCTCAACATTTTTAACACCTAAACTAGGGAACTTACCACTAGCTCACAAGGGAATATTTCCTCATCAAAGTTGTAGAACTCTCCATATGTCTCGAAGAACTTGATCATACACTCATCCTCCTTTAGTAATGAATACTGCTGAAATGTCTGCTGGATGAGCTTCCTGAGTGGCTTAGGCTGTTAAAACCAACATTTTACAGTTTAGATGTAGAATTTCAGTGTGCTAAGCTTTCATATTATCACAGCTGCTTAATTAAGCGCAATACGACATGAAAGAGAATGAGTTTAGTACTCGTACGCTGAGTAACTGCCTCTTTCTGTGCTTGTGCTTCAGATGTCTTCACTCAGAAAACCGTATATTAGAAGTTTAAACTAATATGGCTTTTAAACAAACAACGATAGTTATGATAATCAAAACCAAACAGATGTCTTTTGGCAGAATATCTGATTTATGAACTGTAAAGGCACAGCCCTATTCTGGAAAAGGGGGCGGGGAGCAGCATCTCATTTGCATTTAAAGAGTGATGCATGAAAACAACGTGTTTCTGCTTCCACACAAAATAAGCATTTTTAAATTGACATAATAAATTAAATGTGGGGTATTTTGAGCTAAAACTTCACAGACACACATTCTGGGGACACCTGAGACTTATAAACAACTTACTACGGCTGCTTGATTATGGTAAAAATCATTATCATGATTATTTTGGTCAATATTGTAATCACGATTATTTAACACGATTATGACTGGGTACAAAACTTTATATTAGTGATTAATTTAAAGATACCAATACAACAGAAAAAAGATACAAATAAAAAAAAAAAACTTTTTTGAAAAAAAAAAAATACTGAATACAATTCGAAAGTAGTCTAACAGCCTACTACAGAAATTGAATGTAATTATTTGCATGTAACATAAAACAGCATCTTCACTGTAAGAATTAAACATGTTTGTTTCTTAATAATACTTTTAAAAGTCCTTCATTCAAGAGCAGTGATTGACTTTTCTCTGTATTTTTACGTTTTTATTAAGTACAGAGATTTTTTTCATGATCGTTTGAAGCCGAAATTGAGACTGAATTTCAATTAATTGCACAGCCCTACAACTTACAACTTTAAATTTAACTCTGGAAATGGCCTTTTAATAAAATATTACAGAAAAAATATTGCAGAAAAGTGGAAAACAAATCTAACCTTCATACTGTCAATAAGGCCCCTAGGAAAGAACAGGTCCAGACCAACATCCTTTCTAAATAAAAAGGCACCATGTTAGCAAAATTACCTTTGTAAAATGACTTTTGTACAAATGGAAAATATGAACTTACTCTAGCAAGTCAAAGTTGGACTTTTTCTCTAGACCTTTGGCATTCATGTCTTTATAAAACCTCCTGAAAGACATAAACCACATACAGTATGTGATGCAATGCTCTGAAATTACTTCACATTATTCAATTCAACACAATTCAATAATATTTGGTACCTAGAGTAATGTAAATTGAATTATTGAATAATCAAAAAGTGGTCATTTTAGTTTTTCATTTTAGTTTCTTTATTTATTCATAGCACTGGAACTATAATCATGAAATCCTGCAGTTACACTCGATAATAAACAATATCAATAAAAGCAGACTATGCTCTTTATTACCTGATCTCCAAACAGCCCAGCTGAAGAGCCATGCCGTCGCTAACTTTACTAGCATGATGCTGCATGTAGTCACAACGAACCTGCAAGAAAAGGAACAGTATTTACATGAACTGACTAATAAAAAATGACCACATTCAACCACAGACTGGAAGTGAATCTGGAGATGTTGACTGACCTGTTGATAGAAATACAAAAGTAAGGTCCTGTCCTCTTTTAACCTCTTTATGAAATCAACTGGAATGTAACGAATCCTAAGATCATATCTGAAATAAAACACACACACACACACACACGCACATTTGAAAAGTTCAAACAATGGCCAGTATATTGATATGAGTGAAGAGTGCTGACCAGCGTCATTCTCTCTTACCTCCACTCTGCCTCGGCGTGATGGCTCTCATAGCGTTGCTCAACCTCTCCTACGGTCAGATCTGGATGAAGCCAATGGAGCTCCTCAGATTTGAGGTGTTTGAGCCTCAGCCCAAAGCATCCTGGGTTTTGTACATTTGGGCCCAAGCGCCCACTGATCAGAATAGACTGGATGATAGTCTGATGGATAAGCAAAATAACAAATGTTTAGACAAGGTATTCCAACATTTGGGATAAGTGACAGTAAAGTGACAGCAAAGAAATATGTAACAAAAGATTTCTATTTCACATAAATGCTGTTCGTTCGAACTTATATATAATATATATATAGTTTTACTGAGCACCAAATTCATATTAGAATGATTTCTGAAGAATCATGTGACACTGAAGACTGGCGTAATGATGCTGAAAATTCACATTTGCCATTACAGGAATAAATTACATTTTGAAATATATTTCACTGCATTTTTATTATAGGTGCCACAGAATGCATTAAAACAATATTTTAAATTGTTCTCTGTTATCTACATAGAAGGTATATGGTATAGGAAAGGGCAGAAAATCTCCAGAAACAGCCAATCAGAGCAGAGCTCATCATTAATATTCACCAACCTTCCAAATAAGGCAATAACAGCCCATTTACAATCCTAGGATTTGTTCCTAGAATGAAATGGGCTGTTATTGCCTTATTTGGAAGGTTGGTGAATATTAATGATGAGCTCTGCTCTGTTTGGCTGTTTCACAGAACTGCTCATCTCAATAGCTGGCACATGGAGGAAAAATATATTTAATTATGGAGCTCTAGCCACTTTTAATATGCGGTTTGTTGAAACTGCCGTTTTGAATCGGTGACATTTTCCTCTCACTATTGTGATCGCATGTGCTCTGTCTAACGTTACACTGCAGCGAAACAAGTACTTACCACACAAGTTTAGATGCTTGAGTTGTTAGTGATGCTCAGGATCTGTAAATCATTCGCCATCATCAGCGCAGTCATCTATCTGTTTATGTGGTAAGTGAAATTTTATGTACTGCAATGTAACAGGCTAGCGCTAGCATTAAGCTAACCATGTCCCTTCAGTGGCTTGCCTTATTTTACTGATGTACTGACGTTAATGATGATTGGGCGATGCAAATGTTGAGGGCATAACTATTAACGATCGTGGCTATTGTGTAATAGTCGTTGTTATGTTGGAATTGACCTATTTTTCAGTGGTCTTTTGCAAACACCAGAATTATATAAGAAGGAGGAAATGGTGGTGTTTGAGACTCATGGTTAGGGACCCATCCCTACTCATGGTATGTCATGTCCATGTACTGAACTGTTAGTATTATAACTATGCCAAGGTAAATACAGTTTTCCATTCTATGGCACCTTTAAGTAAATGCAACCTAGGTGAACATAAGACACTTCGTTCAAAAACATTTTTAGAAAAGCAGTAGTGTATGTATACCTTGATCTGCCATGAGCTGTCACATTTGACCAGTTTGAAGTTCTTGCTGAGGTTGTTGCTACTGCTGAAGCACACTTTGATAATCTTTACAAGGCCTCCATCTCCAACAGGACCCAGGTCAGGGCTTTTGATGCCTCCATCCCAGTCCTGGGTGGGTACCTTCCAGGAAAGGGTGCTTGCATCACTCGCCATGTCCTCAAAGATATCCACACACCATTACACAATCATCTCATCTGGTAGTGAGGCCAGTTTGGAAACACAAGAACAGGGTTTCAAGTTAGGTGAATTTTACTGCTAGACTGTTTAGTTGTAAATAAATTAAAAGATTACTTCACTTTCGTTTTGTTTTGCTATGTGCATGCATACTCTGTGCACTCTGGTTCAAGACAGTTACCTGTAGGGTATACCGGAAAAACTCCCATCTAATTTTCTCCTCCAATTTCAAAATCATCCTACATCGCTGCTTTGACCCTTATTGCACGTTCACTTTGTAAACACTGGGTCGGTACTTCTGCAGAAATGTAGGATGATTTTGAAGAAAATGAGATGGGAGTTTTTGAACATACCTGTAGTGCACAGAGTACACCTGCGCATCGCAAAGATAGACAAGACAAGCATTTGAGGTTAAAAAGTATATTAAATTGTACATTTTCGCTAATGTACATGCCCATGTCATCATCCAAAATTATATATAAATATCAACAGATACTACACATTTAAAACTTTAAAATAATTTGATAAATAATGCTATTAGACAGCCTAAAACCTTACCAGCTTCAAAGGCCTTCACACATACCATTTACCTACTTCAAGACATCCACTAGACCAAAGTTTACAGTGTGTTTGCTCACACTGGTTGTGTTTCCGTGCTCAAATAATCATATCTCTTGCAACCATGTGATTGTATGTACTGGAATGCAGAGCTGAAACAATACTGTTCAGAGGGTGTTTGACATAAAATCTAAAGACACAGCAAGATGCTACTGCAGTTTACTAGAGGTTTATAAATGTATGTATGTATGCATGCATGTGAGTGTGTGTTTCTGTGTATGTATTCCCTTTTAGAGCCTGTCTTACTGTGTTGTTTGCCTGAGGCAATGAATTCCTAGAAGTAAGGCTCCATGCTACCTGTATTTGAGCACAGGCAACTGAAACAGTCTTGTGCAATGTTTATGACAAAACCTTTGTGATAAATAACATGAGGTTAATTATAATCCCTTATTGTTCCTATTTTAAAATGTGTTACTTATGAATGCCAACAATAAATGTGTCTGCTTTATTTGGTTTGGTTTTTAAGTGACTAATTATTTGTTTACACTGGGCTAAGTTCCAGTCACACTTGAGTAAAGCTGACATTGTTTTTGAAGTTTGGTTAGTTTAAATACCAAAAGCAACCAGAGTGACTTGATTTAGCTGTTCAGAAATAGGTAATCTAGCACAGATAACAAGTATGTGGGATTTGACCTCTGGAGGCTATAGTTTTTGCAAGCTAACACTAGCTCCGAGCTACAAAGCACACAAAGAATACAGGACTTGCACAAGGGAGGAGCCCTACATATGAAAACAGATTGTTATTTACCTGGAAAAAGTATTTTAGTGTTAAATTGTAAAACAACAAAGATGACACAGATTTGTAATCATTAGTTTAATGTGTCTAATATTTTATTATTTTATTAGACATTTATAAGTAATAAAGCTATAGATAGTTTAGTGTTTTGAAACACATGTGCTCTGAGAGCAGAAAGTAAATAAAACATGGATAGACACTCTTGTGTTCTGCTGTTCATGTTCATGTTTGATGCTCTAGTTGATTTTCTTTACCGTCATCTCTAACGTTAATGGAATATTACACATATGCAATTATATAATGCTAAGCTTTTAAGCTTTTAATCGTCCTCACCCAAAACAGGCCAAATACGGAGGTCCTGTATTGTCTTACAGTTGTCGCTTATCAGATGGTAAAAAATGGACAAGCTTAAATCTTATCGAAATAAACACTAAGTTAAGGCAGGCCGCACTATTAAAATCCTAGACAGCAGATTTCGTGGATAGTGTGTGGACAGACTCTGCACACGCTCTATGGAGTCACTGGAATGCGCGTTCACATAACTGTACCTGAGCAGACTTGCCCCTCCAAAACACACATATAGCCTACATACATAAACGCATGTAAAAGAGTTTTAATATAAAGTTATGTTTTATAAGTAATTCTGTCCATATATTACGACACTTTGGATCCTTTTTGAATACATTTCACGTTTTGTTATTTTAATAAGTGACTATTTAAATAATATTTCGTGACTATTCTTGTAAAATAAACAGTTGGTGCGATGTTTTCGCCCACCGCATTCAACGCTGTATTCATTAAAATTGCTCACTAACCTTAGTTGTGCTCTTGGTTTTTTCCTATTTCCTTAAAGTTCCCCAGTCAAAGTCCAGCTCTCAGTCTCAGGTAGACAGACAGAGAAACTGTTGAAGCCACTCCCTATAGGCTTGAGCGCACTTCCTATTCTTAGTTCTGCCAAATGCCGTCCGTTACAGGTGAGAGCAAACGGTCAACACTAATAATTCGTTCTTATATAGTAGCCTAATACACACACATATTATCCAGTTAGCAAAAGTCATGAGAGATGTTTACAAGGTAGATATATAAAATAGTCTACCTCATTTACCTCAGCTTCGAACGTTTCCAACAAATACAACTGTTTACAGAAACATTTTCATCCTACCTATTTTATACTGTACCTATTGCCTTCGTCAATGAATAGTGTTTTTTTTTTAGACACGACTGTCATCTAGTGGCCACCCTATAAGAACAATTATTTTGACTTTGTCCCCGAAAAGTCAGTAATAGGCTTGTCATGATGAACAATAATTTACGTTATTTTATTGTGTTTACATTGTTACCTCATCAGTGATGTTCATTGCAATTTTACGTAACACATTTGAATAAGTGAAGGACAATTTTTATGAATTTTGGTCTCATTATTAGCTTTTATGTCCATAGAAAGCACATTAAATGTAAATAAAGTGTCTACTTTTTGATGTTGGAGAATAAAATGTCAAAAT